>NW_012110408.1:204188-219068 GCF_000951045.1 Mandrillus leucophaeus | reverse complement strand
GTGCAATGGTGCAATTTCTGCTCACTACAACCTCTGCCTCCCGGGTTGAAGCAATTTTCCTGCCTCAGCCTCCTGAGTGGCTGGGATTACAGGCACCCACCACCACACCCAGCTATTTTTTATTTTTTTTGTATTTTTAGTAGAGACAGGGTTTCACCATGTTGGCCAGGCTGGTCTCAAACTCCTGACTTCAGGTGATCCACCCACCTCAGTCTCCCAAAATGGTGGGATTACAGGCATAAGCCACTGAGCCTGGCAAGTTTTTTTTGATATTTATTTTTAAATTTTACATTTGCCACTAAGATTCCATGAAGAAATTCATATAGAATGGCCTCTTCCAGCTCTGATGCAGCAACAATAGGCCACATGTTTTCACATAAACACTAGGAATGCAGGCATAGTGCCAACAGATTTGAGAGTTGAATTACATCAGTAATAGTTGTTTCTAAAAAGAATCTCAAATAATGACAATACAAAATAAGTATCCATTGAAATAATAATTATACGTGTCCAAATACCAGAGTCCTTGCTTCTCTGAAACATACAAACAAATAAATTATCTAATTGTTTTGACTTTAGATTATGCTCTATATTAAATATTCTTGTTTAATGTAAAATTTGAAAATTTTAGTGCCTTCGTACTTTATCATGGAAATTCTCCGGTTTATTTAGACTTGATTTTTGAATACTTCTTCACATTTATTGCATTTGAAAAGTTTCCCTATGGAAGAATTCCCTGTGAATTCTGGTTATTTCTAAAGTTTATATTTTAGATCAAACTCTTTCTACATCCATTATATGTATAGTATTTCTCTAGTATGAATTATCTGATCTTGAGTAAAGTGTGAACTATAGTAAAAGGCAAAAGAGCACACAGCACATAGAAAGCAAATCTGTTTTATTCATTAAGACAAATTAATAATCTGTTTTCCATTTTAGAGAAATTGTGAGGGATTTTTTTCTAGCTAGTCATAATCCTTTATTTTTATTTATTTATTTTTTGAGACAAAGTTTCGCTCTTGTTGCCCAGGCTGGAGTGCAATGGTGCAATCTCAGCTCACCACAATCTCCGCCTCCTGGATTCAAGTGATTCTCCTGCCTCAGCCTCCCTGGTAGCTGGGATTACAGGCATGTGCCACCATGCCCAGTTAATTTTGTATTTTTAGTAGAGATGGGGTTTCTCCATGTTGATAAGGCTGGTCTCGAACTTCCAACCTTAGGTGATCCACCCGCTTCAGCCTCCCAAAGTGCTGGGATTACAGACATGAGCCACCGTGCCTGGCTGTCATCATCCTTTGTATAGACAGATTAGGGGGTCCCTGGGTGCTGGAAAAGGGGTCTCATGCCCACTTAGATATCCAAGAAGGTTCTGGTTGGGATTCTTTCATTTAACACAGAAATACTGAGCACTTAACTTTGTGTGATTACTTTTCTAGAACCTTGGCATAATTCAACGACTTCAGCGTTTAGATCTCTGGGCCTCAATTCTATTCAATGAGTTAGACACTCCTTCAAAGTAGACAGACATCATAGCAGGTCATATCCACAGGATGTGAGATAAGATGCCCAATGGCTTCTTCTAGATAGGGAGGCACTCTCTCAGATTCTGACCAAGATGACAAATCCCAGGACCAACTATAAGGTGGGTGGAATTTGAGTTCATAACAAGGGCTTCCTGTCCCCCAAATATATGGGGGAAATACAAAGACCATGGTTGGGAAGAGGCTGAAAGAACCCTGGGCCTCATGCATCTTACGATTCCCATGAGAAGGCTGGGGTCTGGGTGTTCTGCAGAATAAAAGGAGTCAAAGAGGCTGCAGATGGGCCTCAGGCCTCCTACCAAGGAAAGAGGAGAGTGGAGCTCCCAGCCAGCCCTTGACAGACCCATCCCTGTTACAGTCACATCCCAGCTCTGCCTGTCCCCCTTTATCTCACATCCAGGGGGCCCAGAACTGGAGTTATGATGAGCAGCATGCTTCTCATAACCCTCCTTCTGCGGGTGCCATAGACGGGCCTGGGGGGCAGCACGCCCAAATAGTCGAGGGCACTCTTTGAAGACGCTAAGGTCCCCTCCCCGTCTTGGACGCTTCAGCCTGCACCATTGCGCTCCGTCTGGCTACGGCCACTGTGGCGGACACCCCCTCGGAGCTCCTGGAGAGCGGCAGGTGAAGAAAGACTCAACCGGCACAAGACCAAGGTCCAGGTTCAGCGGGTTGAGGCTTCGAGGATGCGGAACGGACACCTGGGTGGAAAGTGGTCACCAGGTGTGAGTGGCACCGTGGGGCCAGTCCCCGGTTTTGCTGCCCCTGCTTTCAGAAGATCGTGGCTGGAGTCACCTGGGCGCATCGTTTGATGTGGCACCTGCAGCGGCAGAACCGACACCCAACCAAGAGGAGGCTGCAGGGAGCCGGCATGCAGACGTCTGTCCCGTCTGTTCACAGGGCCCAGTTCCTGGCCAGCTTTGGCCAAAGCGAGAGACTGGACTTCGGAGAGTGAGTGTGAGTGCATGAGCTCATGTTCAGCCCTCCAGTGCCCGACATGACAAGGTGACACCCTCTAGCGTCACCACTGCCCCCACCCTGCTTTCATACCTGGCAGGCTGATAGGTCTCTCCCCCAGAGATGCAGAAAGCAAAGAGGAGGGGAGCGGGCCGATGTTCCAGGGCTGTGGGGCCGCTGGCTGTCAAGGTCAGGCGGGACATAGTGGGTCTTCTAGAAGGGTTTGTGGGGCCAGCAGGGGCAAGGCTGCGCCGACCCCAACCTGCATGAGGACCACATCCCCGAGGTGGAGTGCCTACAGTCCCCAGCGGAGCCGGGCTAAGCGCTCCACGTGCCCTCTGCTCCTTACATGGGCCCCAGGCTCCACACGGTAAGCAGAGAGCAGTGGCCGCGTGGGCAGCTGCCGGGCACCTGCCCCCTGGGGACAGCCAATTCCTAGGGGGACCGAGGCATCCTCATCCCTAGCCTGGCAGCTTCGCAGGAAGGCTGTGCCTGACAAGTGGTAGGGGAGGGTCTGGGGAGGGGCAGTGGCCCAGCCAACCTGGGTGACTTCTAAGTGAATAAGCTGGGGGTCCGGCTGCCTCTGGCTGGAGGTTGGGGTGGTGTCTGCCTGGACCTCGGGGGCTCCAGGCTACCAACTGCCTGTCCAGGTTCTGGGCGCCTCCTCCAGACCTCAGATTCCTCAGCTGTCTGAGAGGACTGATAGGGCATGATATGGCAGGGGTGTTTCAGGATTGGGTTAGATGATCCCCTGTAATCTCTTATTACCCCCTCCCTCCGGTACACTTTCCTGCACACAGCCTCCTTTTTTTTTTTTTTTTTTTTTTTTTTGCCTATTCTGAGTTTGTCATGAGACTTTGTGGAATGTCTCCAGTGGGGAGGTAGGAAAGGTGAAACCCCTTGGCTTCAGTGTTCCTTCCAGGCACTCCTGACTTCGGGCTTTTTAAAAAGCACAGACCTGGCACCACATCCTGTACCTCAGAGAGTTGCAGAGAACTTCATGCGATTCCCAAACCAGAACACTTTGATGCTGACTCCAGACCCTTACCTCACCCCAAAACTCAAATGCCTTGGGGTGGCCACCTTCAGACAGGAGTGAATTTGATGCTTGTTCTCTGGGATTGACCCAAGGCTTATATAATGGAGCACGCCTGCCCCTGTGTTTTGGGGGCGTCAACAGTAGTGACCCGGAACTGTGAGCACCATTCCCCACACAGAGTACAGGGAACACAGCCCTATCCAGCAGGCTGGCCTGGCCGTGGCCTGATGGTCATCAGTCCCAAGGCAAGAGACCCAAGGCAGGGAATGTCTCTTGCCCCCAACTTTTACAATGCAGCCATTTAACTGGAGGTGGTGGCCTCTGTGGGTCCTCCAGCCTTCAGATTGTTATCCAGGACCACCAAGAGAAGCTGAAGCACAGGGCCAGTGGGTGGCAAAGTTAGAGACTCTGTGATTGGGAAATATCACTTTAGACCCATCATGGCCCATTCGGGACATCTGGGCTCCATCCATGGGCTGTTTTTTCCATGGGGCACTTTGGTTGTGGTCAGCACCCTGTAGGGTGGGGGTGGGGGCACAAGGAGGAGCAAGTGGTCTGGAATCCACAGAAGTGCCCCATCCTGGGCACAAAAGTTTTGTTCTCTGATATGTGTGGGCATCAGGGCCTGTGTGGGTATGGGTGGGGTTGCCTCTTTTCTTGACCAAGAAAGAACCATTCCTGGGTCTCCTGGGAGGCTTATGGGCACTCCATGTACCTGGAAGCTAAGTGGAGCACGTGAGGGCTCTGCAGGACTCTCCCCTGCTGCCTCCTCCCCAGTGGGAACCAGGCCATGTGCTCTTAGTGCTGACTCATGCCCTGGCCCACATTGCCCTTCACTCAGCAGGCTCCTCCCTGATGCCCCCAGCTCAGCTCCTTTTGAGTCTCCTCAGGCTCTTGTGAGCCCTGGGATAGCATCACAGAAGTTGACAACCCTGCTGCCGGCCTCTGCCTGAACTCAGAGTCCCTCGTGGGCAGGATGGGCAGGTCAGGTCTCAGCTTTTGGCTGAGCACAGGTTCTTTTGCCATGCCACAATGATGGAGACACTGGGCAGGGCTGACCTGGGAGCTGCTCTATGGCCCCCCTAGTCTGTCACTGCACCAGATTGAAGCAGTATTTCTGCAGATGGCTTCACCTATTGTCACTATCCAGACACTAGAACCAACTGGCTGTTGCTCTTGGCCCAGGGTCTTGGGCTGAGGCTGTCATGACCAGCATGTTCTCTGCCTTGGGAGCCTCAGCTCCCAGTGCTGAGTGATTCCCAAAAGACACGACAGCCAGAACTGGGAGGCTGGAACTCAGAACAGGAGTACCCCTGACTCTGGGGCTTCCAGAAAGCTGGCCCTGAGCTGTGGCCCCTCCTAAAGACAGGCTCCTCTGAGATCACACCGCTGCACTCCAGCCCGGGCGACAGAGTGAGACTCCATCTCAATAAATAAATAAATAAATAAATAAATAAATAAAGGCTCCTGTGGATATTTCAGGGGTCAAAAGTGGGTCCTTCTGGCTGGCAGGATTCTGGTGATCACTGGGCAGGTGGGGCTGGCTTAGGTAGGTCAGGCACAATAGGGCCTGGTAGAGAAGTCAGAGAATGGTGTGGCCAGAATGGACAGCTAGACCTTTGAATCTAGGCCATACACAGGCAGAAAAACAAGCGATGGTGCAGTCAGCTCAGGCAGGTCTAGGTCAGAGCGCCTGCCAGATAGGAACATGCACCCCTGCCCCAGACCCCAATCCCAGAACACCTGCCTGCACTGGGCATTGTCGGGTCTTGGCAGAAAGGCCTGGGGGTGATGATCAGGTGGTGTGTCCCTGGGTCTCAGGCCTCAGTGGCTCCTTAGCAACTGGGCAGTCACTGGTCAGGGGGAGGGGCCCAGAGATCACCTGTGTGCATCTGCCCATGGGTTGTGTTCCCACCCCAGCTTCTCAGCCCTCACAGGGAGAGGCCAGGGCTCCCTGCCTGCTCTGTTTCGAGCTCTGACCCACTCACCTGGTGACTCTGATGGCTTCCTCGCCCAAGCCTGGGTCCTCCTCTGTTAGACAGGGGTCCCAGGCTTCCTGCAGACAGAAGCCAACCAGCAGCCACACCCTGTGGGCCCACCTGGACCTCTTTACCCCACTGACCGGTGAGACCCAACTGGCCAGTCCTGGTGTCCTACTTGTATATTGCCTTTTTACCCGGTGTGTTTCCTGTAATGACTGCTATGTGGAGCTTCCATATAAGTGCAGAATACAGAATGTCCTCTACCCCACAGAGCCCCCACCATGGTCCTCCTGGGGCTGGTCATGCCTTACTCAACTTGGTGTAAATGACTGCTGTTGGCCCGGTACAGTGGCTCACACCTGTAATCCTAGCACTTGGGAGGCCAAGGCGAGTGATCACCTGAGGTCAGGAGTTCGAGACCAGCCTGGCCAACATGACGAAACCTTATCTCTACTAAAAATATAAAAATTAGGCCGGGTGCAGTGACTCATGCCTGTAAACCCAGCATTTTGGGAGGCCAAACAGGTGGAGGACGAGGTCAGGAGTTTGAGACCAGTCTGGCCAATACAGTGAAACCCTGTGTCTACTAAAATTACAAAATTAGCCAGGTGTTTTGGCGCACCCCTGTAATCCCAGCTACTCAAGAGGCTGAGGCAGGTTAATTGCTTGAGCTCGGCAGGTGGAGATTGCAATGAGCCGAGATCACACCACTGCACTCCAGCCTGGGCGACAGAGCAAGACTCTATCTCAAAAAGTAAAAAATAAATAAAAAATAAAAAACAATGGCTGCTGTAGCATGCACTGTTGAGAGCCACCCATCCACATGGCTGCCCGACCCTGAGTCTCCTTCCTGTTTGTTGCTGAGGTCTTTTCTATTCCCCTGCTCTTCACTTGAACTGCTCTTGAAGCCAAGATGTGGGGTGGTGTAGACAGGGATCCCTCCTGGGGTAAATCTCAGCTGTGAGGGGGTTGGACTCACCCCCTCCTATCATCTCCTCCTCTGAGCTTCATTTCTGCCAGAGGTCATCAAAGTGCAGCCTGTCCCCACCTGCTCTTCTGTCTCCCATGAGCCAAGGATGAATTTTACATTTCCAAATGGTCAAACAAACCAAAAGAAGAATCATACTTTGTGGCATTTTGAAATTGGAGTTTTCAGGGCCCATAAGTAAAGTTCTGTGAGATTGCGGCCACACGCCTTCATTCACAGGTTGTCTGCGGGAGGCTGCTGTCATGCTGCAGCTGCAGATTTGAGTCATTGCAATCGACATGGGTTGGCAAAGCTGCAAATATTGACCCCTAGCCATTTTGAGGAAGAGGTTTTAGACCCTGGTTTGAGAATTGTCTGGTGGGACTCTGGGCTCTGGGTCAGGGTCTTCCCCACTCAGGGCTGCTTTGACCTTCACTGGGGTGTCTGTAAAGTGGGGGTGCCATGCGCCTATTGTGCAGATGTTAAGCCCCAGAGCATCAAATATTGGGGTGCCTGCCTCATGTCACCCACCTCACCTGCAGAGGTCCTAGGATCTGATCCCAACCAGCAGGAGCACTTGGTGTTTGGTAACAGAGACACCACGGAGCTAAGTTGATACCTGCATCGAGGTTGTCCCCTGGGGCTCACTCTCTAGGTCAAGGATGGTACAGGGCTGATGTCCTGAATCCCATTCTGGTGGAGCCTCAGATACTACAGGTGCTGAATGAGCTGCTGGCCTGCTGGGATGGGGGCAGCAGCTGGCAGAAATGGTTGTAGCTGCAGGACATCAAGGCAGCTGTGAGGCTACTGGGAGTCACACCTCAGGTCTCACTCCCAGTACCTGCCCAGCTGGAATATTTGTGCCCCAGTGGTTACTATGCAACAGGACCTGACACTGGCCAGGGAGCTATGGCCACAGGCTCTCTGCAGCTGGCCACAAAAAAAGAATCTTCTCCTCCCCTATGCTAATTTACTGGATCCTCTTCTCTCATTCTCACTTAACCACTTCATTGCCTGAAAGCAGACCCAAAATTGCTCCTTGGACTGAAAATAGTCATTTTTTTCAGCCACCTGGAGTGGCTACATCTCCTGGAGAACTTTGATTTTCTAGACACAGAGGGAAGGACAGGATACTGACAGGGCCTGGGTGAAAGATGCTGAAGGGGTCTTGTGGGGAAGGGAGGGAGTAGGGGTCCAACCTCCTGGGGCCTTTCCCCTAAGAGGCTCCCTCCTCTCCTCCAATCCCATGCTGCTCCAATCTGTTCTCAGAGTTAGATAGATATAAGCAGCCCTCCTCCAAAGATTGGTCCTTGATTTCATCCCCTATTCATACCCTTTATTGAGATGGGTCTCCTCTTTCTCTGTGTATCAAACCCTCCCAATACATCTAAGATGAAGAGAATGGAGCCAGGCAGTGTGCTGCCCAGGGAATCCTCTAACCCCTGGCCCGTGGATAAACCCCATCCCCACCCCATCTCATGCTGCACTGCCACCAGGGTCAGGTTTTGGTATCAGGATGATGCTGGCCTCACTAAATGAGTTAGGGAGGAGTCCCTCTGTCAATTGTTTAGAATAGTTTCAGAAGAAATGGTACCAGTTACTCTTTGTACCTCTGGTAGAATTTGGCGGTGAAAACATCTGGTCCTGGGTCTTTTTTGGTTAGTAGGCTATTTACTACAGCCTTAATTTTAGAACTTGTTTTTGGTTTATTCAAAGATTCAACTTCTTTCAAAAAAATTTCAAAAACAACAGATAAATCTAGAATTTAATAACAGATGTACCATAGTTCTTAAAGTATAATTTTTTTTCTCTCTCTAGTCTCCCATTTTACTAAAGACAAATCATGGTATGACCAAGTTGCTTTATTATACTTGGCCTGATTATTTGCATAAAATTCAGCAAGAATAATTATTTTTACATAGGTTTTAAAAATTGGAATTGATGAAATTTTGTTCCATACAATGAATCTCAGATAAGAATTTTTAAAGCTGAGCCAGCCATGAGTCTATACCCTGAAATATGAGTTGCATACATTTCTCTTTTGATATCACGGGATAACTCAGGCTCATGAGCCTGTGAAAAAGTGACATTATTTACTTACCACAGATTAGGAACCCTGTATAGGGACTGTGTAGACAAGGCATAAAGCCAGTTTTCCCAGTGGGCTTTTATTGGCTCTGTAAGTCAAGTTTGATTCCTTAAAGGAAAGCATGTCATTCCAGTCAAAGCCTTGGCAAAATAACTAATTTCCCCAACAGTGTCCTGTGGCAGAAGAAAACATTCTTTTGCACTTATGCAAATTATATTGCCATAAGTTAAGAATGCTCACAAATAGTTTCCAATTCTGGAGAAAACAGATAGCAACAAATGTGCTCCAAATTTTGTTTACAGAAGTATATTTTATTCGATTGCTAAAAGCTGTAAATAGCTCAAAATAAAAGTTTTCAGGACTCCGAAAAACAAAACAAAGAATCAGTAATATTTCAGGCAAAGTCAAAAAATTACTTTAGTCTTATATTAGTTCACTCCATGCAGTTATCTCCCTTTCTGCTTGATATTCATGAACCTTTCAACTCTCCACGAGAGTCCTGAAAGTTTTTTCTTTATTCTATTGCCAAAATTTCCAAAGGTATCAGAAACCTGCATTTAAGAGCACCTATCAATGTCCTAAACATGATTGTAAATCACCTTTCAACGAGGATTAAAACAAGACAACAATTGTCTGTGGATGACAAAGAAGTCTTAGGACAGCCACTATTAAAGCTACAATTGACAGATTTTGGTTACTTCTGTTGCATACAATGATTTTACATAACAATTATTACTACTAACAACATACACTAAGTCATATTGGAATTATAGGAGTTTTCCATTGTTTTGAATCACATACCAATAACATATTTATACAAATACAGCCCAAGAAAAATCAAACACCATTTCATATTTGACAATGCTTTCCTTCTTTCCTTTTTTTTTTGTTTTTTTTGTTTTTTTTTTTTGAGATAGAGTATCACTCTTTTTGCCCAGACTGGAGTACAATGCTGCAATCTCTGCTCACTGCAACCTCTGCTTCCTGACTTCAAGTTATTCTCCTGCCTCAGCCCCCTGAGTAGCTGAGATTACAGGTGCATGCCACCACATCTGGCTAATTTTTTTGTATTTTTAGTAGAGACAGGGTTTCACCATGTTGTCCAGGCTGGTCTCTAACTCCTGATCTCAGGTGATCCACCCTCCTTGACCTCCCAAAGTGCTGGGATTTCAGGTGTGAGTCATTGAACCCAGCCTGACAATGCTTTCTGACATTTCTTCCTGTATGATTTTTATACCGAATAAGCCAAATGTCATTTTTGTACTTTAGAGGACCTAATATCTAAAAGATGTTTAGGTAAGAAAAATACATAATTTATAATTTGATTTTTTTAAAGGTTTGTCAAATATCAAATCCCAGGTTATCATAAGTCACTCATTAACCAAAATGATAACTCAAAAATTTTAAAAAGGCAAAAACCCTTACTCATGAATAGAGGGAAGACTTCACTTTCCAAACAATCTTTTTTTCCTTTCCTTTTGCTCCAGTTTATTCAAAAGGGCAGACAAAATCTTTCATTTTTAAAATATTACATGAAAATCTTGTTCATGAAAGAAAGCTAAATCTCACCATTGCGTTAGTGCACTATTGATGTCAAACCTAATTCTTAATAAAACCTTATAGACAAATCTATCTAGTCTTAATCACTTTGATCATAAGGTAAGATTCCTGTAATCCTTTGATAACACTTTATAATTTTTGTGAAAAAGCAGATTAGTGCTCTAAGGAAAACCAGCTGTTCTTTTATTCCAGTGTTCAATTTATAAAAAAACTGAATACGCCTTTAACTTTAGCCAATATGTTAACACACAGAATTTCTTTTACAAGATGTAAATTTTTACAAACCTTTCACAACTTGGTTAATCCTTCAGCTCCATTTTATCTAACTTAAAACAATCCTTTAATCCTTTAATTTAGGCCAAAAGTAATCCACATTCCCATGACTTCTTGTAGTCTTTTACCAAAAACATATTTTACTTTTTTTACATACCTAGCATGTAAAACTGTTTTTATTTCCCAATGATTACTAAAGTGATGTAAACTAGAGTACACCATGGTTTCTATTTTTCTGATAAAATATTTGATTTGAGCTCTTATTATTTTTAAACCAATTAATCAAAGCTCCTTCATATTACACACACAACACATAGAAATACACAGATGGAAGAAGATCAAGTACCTGTAAGATTTTTCATTCATCAGTTTCTTAATTGGATTACCACCCTGGCTTCAAGATGGATCCCTAGGAGAAACAGGGCCAGGAAAGCAAAAACCAAGCAGTTTCTACAGCCTAATAAGTAGGCACAGCTGGAAGGCAAAACAGATTTCCACCCCTGCCCCCCGCAAATTAAGTCTGCTATTTTTATACCAGAACCTGGATCCCAAAAAGAGAGAATCGGCCCATCTCCCATTGGCGTCTTACTTCTCATTGTGGGGAGGGGACATTTCCATGCCTTCTAGGCGGCCAAGAGCACATTTCTCTGATTCAAATGTGCAAAAAGCTGCGTTTCCCCTGTAGCTGCCATTAACCATCCCTAAATATATATTTCCTACCTACTTGTTACATATCTAAATTGTCTCATAATGTGAAGTAATTTCTGATACCCTGGAAAGTAAAAACCATCAGATAATGCAATGCAAAAATGGAACAGAGCCTTAGACTCTGAGAGGGATCTATCTACTTCCAATTCCTGGGGTTTCATGAGGAAAACAGACGTTTTTCCCAAAAAGCCTATTGTGGCACCTCCTCTGTTTTTTCCAAGGACTTCCAGCTGTTGGAGCTTGAATATCTGCAATTAATTAAGCCAACTTTTGGGCCAGGTGTGGTGGCTCATGCCTGTAATCCCAGCACTTTGGGAGGCTGAGGCAGGCGGATCAATTGAGGTCAGGAATTCAAGACCAGCCTGGCCAACATGGTGAAACCCCGTCTCTACTAAACATACAAAAATTAGCCACATGTGGTGGTGGGTGTCTGTAATCCCTACTACTCAGGAGGCTGAGGCAGGAGAATTGATTGATCCCGGGAGGTGGAAGTTGCAGTGAGCCAAGATTGCACCATTGCTTTCCAGCCTGAGTGACAGAGCAAGACTCCATCTCAAAATAAACAAGTAAATAAAATAATAATAATTAAGCCAGCTTTTAACCATGATGTCCTTTTTAAAAACATTTATTTAATTCTCACATTGCTTGACTTTAGCCATGCCAAATTGCCAACATTTCTGACTTTTGAACTTCACTAACATAACCTCCCAGTTCAAACCAATAAACTTTTGTTTTGTTTTGTTTTGTGTTTTGTTTTGTTTTGAGATGGAGTCTCCCTCTGTCACCCAGGCTGGAGGGCAGTGGCCAAACTCGGCTCACTGCAACCTCCGCCTCCTGAAACCAATAAGCTTTAACTAAGGTTATGAACCTAACCACAAGTGTACAAGGTATTTTCAAAACGATGCCAAGCAGTTTTTACGAAATCTAGAATCTTCAAAGGTAGCTCAAAGAAAGGAAAATCCAGAATGGTTCATGGAGGGGAGGGGAATCAACAAATGTTCACACAGATATCAAATCAGAAAGGACTCATTTCCTAAGCCAGAAATTGAACTCTGAACTCCGGTTGCCACTGTGAGACAGCAAAGCCCAACTACTGAGCTACAGCACGGAGCAGTCTCCAATGGCGTCTCCCAGAAGAAGCCTACAGCAGCCAATTTTGAGCTTGCAAAGGTTTTTAACGGCTCAAAGATCATTTTTAGAGTTAAGCATAACATAAATTTCAAAATTTCTGTATGCTGATAGTAGAAACCAAGAGAAAATACTGCCACACGGCTACAAGTTCAAGCTCCCAAGAACATAAAACAAGAGGGAAACTTGATCCATTATTTTGTTGTTTTTGTTTGTTTCAGGGACTTCTTTTTTGTTTGTTTGTTTCTTTCTTTTTTGAAATGGAGTCTTGCTCTGCCTCCCAGGCTGGAGTGCAATAGCACCATCTTGGCTCACTGCAACCTCTTTCTCCCAGGTTCAAGCAATTCTCCTGCCTCAGCCTCCCAAGTAGCTGGGACTACAGGCGCGTGGGGCCACGCCTGGATAATTTTTGTATTTTTAGTACAGACGGGGTTTTACCATATTTGCCGGGCCTGTCTCGAACTCCTGAACTAGTGACCTGCCTGCTCGGCCTCCCAAAGTGCTGGGATTACAGGTGTGAGCCACCGCGCATGGACGGGAATTACAATTTGAGATGAGATTTGGGTGGAGCCACAGAGTCACACCATATCACTGCAAAGGATCCACAGCAAGAAAGGTCATAAAATCCTAAATTTTAAAATGCTTGCTATTATTTCAATTTATGAATAAATATTGTATATCATTTATAAATGCATGTCACGTTGTACACAAGGTTAAATGCAAATATCCTCTGAAGTTGGCCTGGTTCAGATGAAGGAAGAAGCCCTGCCTGTAAAGGCTGCAGCCTAGGCTGTTACTTTTGCTCGATTCAGCCCAGTGTCTGATCATGTATTACCTCATTGGGGCATGAAGGGTGGGGCCTGAAACCTTATCCAATCAGGAGCCGCAGACTAGAAACTATCCAATCAGGCATGCAGCTGGAGAGAACAGGCTGCTTCCGTTAAGTTTGCGGGTCCTTTGCGTTTCCCTGCGTCCAGAGCTGCAGTTCTTCTCTTCACTGCTCTGCGTCTTCTGCTCCTACAGGTCAAATCTATGTGTCCTTGTGTCATGCAGGTATCCGCAAATTTGTGACTGAAAGACCGGGACCCCCTGGAAGCCGAGAAATGGTGAGTGCTGGGTCTGTCGTCGTGAGAGAGGGGTGGAGGCTGGTTGGAACCGGCTGAAAGTGGCTGTGGCAGGACCCAAACTTTCTCGCAGTCAGCTCCAGAGTCTGAGGACCCAAATCCTCTTTGGCCCAGCTCGGCTCTCAGTCCCCTTGAGCCGCAAGATGGTGCCTGGGCCAGCGGCTGGGACCCTGGGAGTTGAGTCTTTTTCCTCTGCCGTGGCTTTGCCCTGGACTGGAGGCCTCCCTGGTTTGCTGTGCACTCCCAGCGCCTCATCTCACCCATATTGTGCGGGGATGAGAAAGTCATTAGGGGAGAATCCTGACTCAGGGTACAGGATTCATGAGTGGAAAGAGCTGTGGTCCTGGGTTCCCTAGTTCCTCATTTTTCCTTTTAAAAATGTATGAGAGTCACTGTAAAAATGAGAATCTGATCAAAGTGTGATTCAAGAATAGCGCCCAGCTATGGTTTGTGGGTTGTGATCCATGGGAGAGACTTGAAGAAAAGTCTGTTATAAGTTGCATGATGAAGCAAACCAGATTTAATAATTGGTTTGGTAGAGTTATGTAGTTTCCTTATTTGTAAGATCCCAGTGAACATTTCTTGGTTATGTCATCAGAGATTAATTGGCAGTCTGTGGTTGCCTACGCCTGAATATTTTCTTCAAGATAGTAATTTTTGTTTGTTTGTTTGAGAGGGAGTCTCGCTCTGTCCTCCAAGCTGGAGTTCAGTGGTGCGATCTCGCCTCATTACAACCTCCGCCTCCCAGGTTCAAGTGATTGTCCTGCTTCAGCCTCCTGAGTACCTGGGATTACAGGTGCGTGCCGTCACGCCCAGCTAATTTTTGTATTTTTAGTAGAGATGGGATTTCACCATGTTGGCCAGGTTGGTCTCCAACTTTTGGTCTCAGGTGATCTGCCTGCCTCAGCCTCCCAACGGGCTGGGGTTACGACTGTGAGCCACCACACACCCAGCTGAATTTTTGTTTTACCTTTTATTTTAGGTTCAAGGATACATGCAGGTTTGTTATATAGGTAAAATCGTATCATGAAGTTTTTGTGTAGAGATTATTTTATCACTCAGGTACTAGGCATAGTACCCAACAGATTTGTTTTCTGATTTTCTTCATCCTCCAACCCTCCACCCTGAACTGAACCTCAGTGTCTGCACGTATTCTCATTATTTCACTCCCACTTAAAAGTGACAACATACAGTTTTTGATTTTCTGTTCCTGCACTAGTTTTCTAAAAATAACAGTCTGCAGCTCCATCGACATTGCTGCAAAGGACATGATGATGTTCTTTCTTGTAGCTGCATCATGTTTCATGGTGTTTACATAGCACATTTTCTTTATCCAGTCTACCGTTGAAGACATACAGGTTTATTTCTTGATTTTACTATTGTGAATCGTGCTGCAATTAACATATGCGTGCATGCGTCTTCATGGTAGAATAACTTACATTCATTGGGTATATTCCCAATTGTGGGATTGGGAGTGGTAATTCTGTTTTTAGGTTTTTGAAAAAATGCCAA
>NW_012110408.1:184637-202936 GCF_000951045.1 Mandrillus leucophaeus | reverse complement strand
CTTAGTACCAACTCCCAGGGTGCTATGAAAATTAAATCACAAAGTATGTTATTCCCAGCACAGTGTTCTGTGACATGCTGCTGAGCACATAGTACCTACTTAATAAACATTGTATTAGTACATGCGTACAGGTTTCCCAAGTACAGATTTACTCAGACAATACTGTCTTCTGTTGTCCCTGTAAACTTTAAAAAGCCAACAAAAATATAGTATTTCAGGGTGGAAATTGGTTGTCTTTATTTGTACCAGAAGTATTTGTATTGGGACAAACGTGGTGTGTGTAAGGGATTCTTTGCCGTGCCTGCTTTCTCTTGCTAATGCTAATAATGTGTCTGGGAAAGCGCAATCAGCATTTACTGGGGATTTGTTGGAAAAGCCCATTCCTGGACCCTTTTGGATCCTGCAGAATCACATTGCATAAACAGGGCCGAGATTACCAACTGATTTATAAACTTGGGGGGTTCAGGATACATTCAGGAGAGTTTAGTTCAACCTTTGCGTCAAAGAAAGGCTGCACCGCAAAGAAAACTGCACTGCAGTTTAGTAGGAAGAGGTCAGTGCGGTTCATGCTCCCGTTACTGTAAAGAAAATTGCTGGTGTCTGATAGGGGAGGGCAGGGAAAAAGAAACTTATATTTTAATAGTTATGGAGAAGCTCGTTGTTCTCTCATTGCTGTTAAATCTTTTCAGTTATAAACAACAAAAGTGGGTGAAAGTTTTCTGCAAGCCTCTGTCTTTCTGCCCGTGGGTGTGTGTGGTGGTAGCAGGTGAGTAGGTTGTCCTTTAAAGGCATATTCTCAAGATGCAGGTTTGATATGTCCAGAGCATCGTATCTGAAAATACATTTCAGAGAAAGAAGAAGAAGAGAAAAAAAATGAGTTTTTCTCGGGTGAGCATGTCTCAGATCAAGCGTTGTGTCCACTCTGCCTTTTGGAATGCCTTGTGTTCAGAACTTGCAAATTTTTACTTCTCTACTTGTGCTGTTGATCCCTATTGAGTTTGTTTCAACTATATTTTGTTATTTTTATGATAGTCAAGGGGTTCTGAAAAAAATATTTTTTTTCTGTTTACCATAGCGTTCTATACATTCTCTTCATCTTGGGTTCTTGTATGCCATGCAGAATTCTCACCACAAATATATGACCTGCAATACTTAAAATGTTCCCATTGTAGCTGTTGAACATGAGAAGGTGTAAATACTCAATATTTCTCTTGGGGAAACACAGTTATCTTTGGATATTAGTGAAAAATGAAACATGTCATGTTGAGGTTTAGAAAATGCTCATTTATACAGGATAGCATTTATTACCCAGAAAGTTCTGAAAAAACTATTAGGAGATACTTGCTCTCCAGGGTGCTAAGGAAAGACTACTTGAAATTACTATTAAAAATTACAGAACAGGGAAGTTATCTGCACCTTCAACTTTGCATAAAACTGATGTTTCTTTATAATTAAATTTAAGCCAGGCGCGGTGGCTCAGGCTTGCAATCCCAGCACTTTGGGAGGCCGAGGCAGGCACATCACGTGAGGTCAGGAGTTCGAGGCCAGCCTGGCCAACATGGTGAAAGCCTGTCTCTACTAAAAAAAAAAAAATACAAAAATTAGCCAGGCGTGGTGGCATGCACCTGTATTTTCAGCTACTTGGGAGGTTGAGGCAGGAGAATTTCTTGAATTCAGGAGGCAGAGGTTGCAGTGAGCTGAGATTGCACCCCTGCACTCTAGCCTGTGCAACAGAGTGAGACTCTGTCTCAATAAATACATAAATAAATAAACAAAATTTATATATAATTGAATTTAGATTACAATTTACTTTTCTGAGAGGAGAGAAATACCACAGCAGTGATGTTGTGTCCTGTGTGCATCAGCACATAATAAAAATGTGTCCCGGTACAGTTGATAACAGTTTTATTCACTTGGTTCAAGATCTCTATGATATTTTTTCCACTATAGAGTTAGTTATTATTCTTTTAATTATTAAGTACACTTAGGAGATTTACTAGCTGAAGTGCATAAACCATCACATTTAATCTGGAAGCTGTCCTTTCTGTTTAGATGTCTTTTTATATATTTGTCTTTTAAAACTGAAGGCTCTTATCTTTATTTACAGGTGAGAGAAACTGGGAAAAACCGAGACTCTGCCACTTAGTGGATGTTTGACAAACTATTCTTACTAGGCTAGAAACATTGGTGAGCTTGCTAAAAATTCAGAAATTCAGACTTTATCTCAAATAGTCTGAAACAAAATCTCACAACACGATCTTTAGTTTATTGCACATATTAAGAATTGAGAGGTACCTTCCAACTCATCATGACTGCTCTGAGAAATATACACAACTTATTCTGTATTATGTAAATATAACACTCAAAAATAAACATGTTCGAGGGGGTGAGGTGGCTCACGCATGCCATCCCAGCACTTTGGGAGGCCAAAGTGGGTGGATCACCTGAGGTCAGGAGTTCAAGGCCTGCCTGGCCAACATGGAGAAATCCTATCTCTATTAAAAATACAAAAATTAGACAGGCATGGTGGCTTATGCATGTAGACTCTGCTACATGGGAGGCTGAGGCAGGCGAATTGCTGGAACTCGGGAGGCGGAGGTTGCAGTGAGCCAACATCACACCACTGCACTCCAGCTTGGGCAACAGAGGGAGACTCGGTTTGAAATAAAAGAAAAAACAAAAAAAAAGAAGAAAAGAAAAAAAAAGAGAGACATGTCCATATTGATGCCCTTAATTTTATAATTTATTGTCCGGAAAAGTATCAAATCCACCATCGTATTGTGGATCTTATGCTATCCTCTTTTCTCAGAGTTAGATAATACTTCAGTGTTAAAAATTATCTTATTGAATAATTTTAGTCACTAAGTGAGAACCGCTTCTTTTTACTCTCTTTTTAAACTTGAATCAAATAAAAATCTCTGCCTATGGCCACCGGGTGTTTGTGTGTTCATGTTTTTTGTTTTGTTTTGTTTTGTTGTTTGTGGTTTTTTTTGTTTCAGGGACTGTTGACATTCAGAGATGTGGCTATCGAGTTCTCTCTGGGGGAATGGCAATGCCTGGATCGTGCTCAGCAGAATTTGTATAGAGATGTGATGTTAGAGAACTACAAAAACCTGGTCTCCCTGGGTGAGGGTAACTTCAATACACCATTCCTAATATATTGCCTTTCTCTCTTTTCTAAGATGATTTTGGTAATTTCTGCTTTGCATGAATGAATTTTAGCTCTCCGATTTTAAGAAAATCTTGTGGATTCATTGGTGTAGAACAAATTCTTCAGGATGTTTTATCTTGACCTAAACTTTTCCCTTCCCCGAGCTTATGTATCTTTTGCTCTAGGTTAGTGGCAATTCCAAAAGTCTCATGGCATAAAATAGCATTGCCCATGCCTTAGAATTCAGTTGCCACCATCAATTTTTGATTCAGTATTACTGAGTAGTGAAATTAAGGACCTATAAATTTAAAATAATTTCTAAATATTTAGAAAATTCTGTTATGAATCAATGTTAATTTTCTAGAACTTTCTATTATATCCTCTTTACTAAGCATAAGACTAATTTGGTAATTAAAGAATTCAGCCAGATTTATGTTACTTTTTTTCTGAATAAAACAGGTATTGCTGTCTCTAAGTCAGACTTGATCACCCATCTAGAGCAAAATAAAGAGCCCCGGAATATAAAGAAAAATGAGATGTTAGCCAAACACCCAGGTAGGTGATAGCAAATTAAGTAGATGAGACAGATGAGAGGTACACAAGTTAAGAAAGCATCCATTCCTTAAAATGTAGTCTGGGGAGCTGTGCTTCGATGGAAAGAGTTTCTGGGAAGCCTGAGTCATTTTTTTCTATTGCTCTCACACAGGGACACCTGTTGCAAGATTTAGGAGGATGAAAGACACCTCGGGTTTAAAACAGGAGAATCTTTTATTGAGTGCAGACCGAGCAGACTCACATCCAAAGACTGGGCCCGGAACAAAGACAGCACTTGACTTTTATACACACTTCACAAGGAGGGTGGGCTAGCTTGAAGCAAGCTTACAGTGGTGTGAAAGCAGGGATACAGAAGCAGGACAAAGACAGTTAATCAAATTGTAACAGCTTCATAACTCAGGATTGCGCATAACTGTTGCCAGGCAACCCAGATGTCCGTTGTCTAGGTTTGCCTAGGCACAGGCTTATCCCATAACCTTCACTATGGTGCCTAGACAGCTGTGGTTCAGGCCTGCTCAGGCTTCTCATGACCTTCACTGTACTTCTTAGGTAAAACAGAATACTTGAAGTTACTAGTTACAGAGACTAAGAATCTATAAACGGGCGGGCGCGGTGGCTCAAGCCTGTAATCCCAGCACTTTGGGAGGCCGAGACGGGCAGATCACGAGGTCAGGAGATCAAGACCATCCAGGCTAACACGGTGAAACCCCGACTCTACTAAAAAATACAAAAAAAAAACTAGCCGGGCAAGGTGGCGGGCGCCTGTAGTCCTAGCTACTTGGGAGGCTGAGGCAGGAGAATGGCGTAAACTCGGGCGGCGGAGCTTGCAGTGAGCTGAGATCCGGCCACTGCACTCCAGCTTGGGCGACAGAGCGAGACTCCGTCTCAAAAAAAAAAAAAGAATCTATAAACTTATACTATAAAACAAAGGAAAATTTGATTTTCTTCTCCCAATGTTGATAGAGTACTGGGCGAGTCTCCAGAGCACATTAGATAATATTATCAAGACTTTTCCTGGGTCTGGGCTGTGCCTATTGCTGCCTCTGGGACAAGTCAGTCTAATATAGGAAAGCTTATTTCTCTTTCTTTTTTATTTTATTTTTCTTTAATTTCCCGCCTCACACCTTCTGCCCCATGCTGTTAAATTCTCTAAGGATTCTACTTTCGCTTCAGTAATCTTTCTTCAAGTTTACAGTATGAGCCAAAGTTTTCTTTATGGCTTATCAGGGACTGCACAAACTGACTGCTTCGCCATTACTTTTGGGGACACACTAATATCTGCATATTTTTGAGAAACTCTATGTTAAACCACTTTTAAAATTCTTTTTTTGCATCATGTCTAAAATGTGTGAGAACAGTAGTTTCTGTTTCATTGGTGGTTGTCCATTTTTCTGCACATGCCATTCTGTTTTTATTACCATAGCCTTGAGATATAACTTAAAGTTTTTTTTACAATTTTTAAATTTTTATATCTGTATGTATTTATTTATCTAGAGGCTGGGTTATGATACTTGCTATGTGGGCATATGCAAGCGGGGTACCTCTTATGTCTTCATTTTACTGTGCTGCATATTTTAGATATAGATTTACACATGGTATTGCTGGATTATGTGATAATTTCATTTTTATTTATTTGAAGAGCATGATTTTTTTATGATGGGTGCACCTTTTTTTCTCATCAACAACTTACATAGGTTTCAATTTCTTTACATCATGAACATAGTTGGTGTTTTAAAAAATTTATAGTGGTCATCCTAATTGATATAAGGTAGTTTTGTTTTGTATTGTGATTTTGTTTTGCATTTTTCTATAAATTATCAATTTTGTGCAACTTTTCAAATGCTTCTTTTCATTTGTATATCTTTTTTAATTAAAACTTAATCATTTGTCCATTTTTTTTTTTTTTTTTTTTTGAGATTGAGTTTCACTCTTGTTGCCCAGGCTGGAGTGCAATGGCATGATTTTGGCTCATGGCAACCTCTGCCTCCTGGATTAAAATGATTCTCCTGCCTTGGCCTCCTGAGTAGCTGGGATCAGGGATGTGCCACCATGTACAGCTAATTTTGTATTTTTAGTAAAGATGGGTTTCACATGTTGGTCAGGCTAGTCTCAAATTCCTGACCTCAGGTGCTCTGCCCACTTCAGTCTCCCAAAGTTCTGGGATTACATGCATGAGCCACGTCACCCATTTCTAAATCAAGTAATTAATTTTTCTTGTCTAGCTCTAGGAGTTGTTTATATATTCTCAATATTAAGTCTTATTACATGTGATTTTCAAATATTGTCACCCATTTCTTGGGTGATACTGTCACTCTATTAAATGTTTTATTTGCAGAAATTTTGAAGTTTAGCCCAGTTAAATTTTTCTGTTCTTCTCTTTGTTGCTCAAGCATTTAATGGCATATCTAAGAAAATGGTGCCAAGACCAATGTCATGTCTTTCCATTGTATTTTTTTTTTAGTTAAAGTATTTTGTTTAAAATATTTTTTGTATATGATGCAATTAAAGCATCCAACTTCATTGTTTCAATGTAGATATCCAGTTTTCAACATTATCTGTTGAAGGGATTATATTTTCTCCATTGTCTGCTCATGACAACCTTGAGGCAGATTATTTGGTCATACACAGAAGAGTTCAATTGCTGGGCTCCCTGTTTTGTTCTGTCATGTCTTTATCTGTCTTTGTGTGAGTACCACATAGTTATTGTTATTGCAGCTTTTTATTATGATTTGAAATTATGAAGTATATTGCCTCTGTGTTTTTCATGTGTGTTTCTCTAGATATAGTTCATAATAAAATTTAAAAATTTTAAACAATATTCCAGGAATAAATATATTTTTGGAATTTTGATACAGATTATATTAAATTAGTTCACCACTTCAGGTCATATTGACATCTTAACAAGTTGTCACTTAAATATGTTGACCCTTGAGCAAAAATATTAAATTAAATTATTTGACCCTGTGCAAGAATACAGTGAAGAGTGTGTTTATTTCCATACATTTTTGATTTGCCAGTATTACTTCTTTCTTTTTAGTTTTTTTCAGTTTTGGCTAGAAAACATATACTGTATGATTTTGCTCTTCTTAAAGTTTTTTTTGACACAGGGTTTCTCACTCTGTTGCCCAGACTGTGGTGCAGTAGCACAATCTTGGCTCATCGTAGCCTGAACCACCTGGACTCAAGTAATCCTTTTACCTTGGCCTCCTGAGTGGCTGGCACTACAGACATACCCCACCATGCCCAGCTAATTTTTAATTATTTGTAGAAACAGGGTCTCACTGTGTTCCCAGGGCTAGTATCAAACTTCTTGCCCCAAGTGATCCTTCCACCTTGGCCTCCCAACGTGCTGGGATTACACCTGGAGCCACTGCCCCCAGCTGATCTTTTGAAATTTACTAGGTCTTATGTGTTCTGACAGAATACACCAGGTGCAAATAAGAATATTGTGTATCCAATTGCTTTTCATTGGAGCGTTCTGTGTACATGTCTGTTTAGCCTATTTGGTTTGTGATATGGTGTAGATGCCCTCCAAATCTCATGTAGAAATATAATCTCCATTGTTGAATGTGGGGCCTAATGAGAGCTGTTTGCATCATGGAGACAAATCCCTCATGAATGACTTGGTACAATCCCCTTGGTAGTCATAGAGTTCTCACTCTATTAATCCACATGAGAGCTGGTTGTTTAAAGGAACCTAGCTCCTCCACCTCACACGTGCATCATCTTTCACCATGTGACATGTTTGGTTCTTTTTTGCCTTCCGCTATAATTTTAAGCTTCCTCATATCCTCACCAGAAGCAGATGCTGGTATATACTTCTTGTACAGTCTACTGAATTGTGAACCAAAGAAATCTTTTTCTGTATCAGTTATCCAGTCTGAGGTTATTTTCTATAGCAATGCAAAATGAATTCATACACAATATAATGTTCTTCAGGTTTTCTGTTTTTTTTAATTGATTATTTTAATTTTTTCTTTATTGAAATTGAGGTATTAATGTTTATAATTTTTGTTGCTATTTTATTTCTTGCTTCATTTCTGTCAATATTTGCTTGACATATTTTGAAGCCCTGATGTTATATATGCACATATATATAGATAGACATAATAGTTATAGATTCCTAGCAAATTGACTCATTTTACCATTATATAATATCAATCTGTCTCATGCTAGTAATTGACTCATTTTCTTTTGTGTGTCTATAAATATTTTTTCTTTGTGCTACATTGGAGATTTTATAAAACCTCTTAATGTTATAACAGTGTATTTTAATCTGGTAAAAAAAAAAAATGACTTCAGTTGCATAGAACAATTTGTCCTCATTGTATCTACCCTATACTTCTTACTGATGTTGCAAATTATATATTTGTATATTTTATGATTGTTTTTATGCTTATATATTTCAAATTTTAAATACTAACAGTGTTTTCTGCACGATCACAATAATGACACAGAATTTTACTTTTTTGTATATGCATATGTTTTTCAGAAAGTTACGTATTTTCATATGATTATATATTTTTTCATCATATTATTTTAAGTGGAAAGACCTCTTTTCAGCATTTTATTTAGGGCACATGTAGTGTTTATATGCTTCTCCAGCATTTGTTTGTTCTGGAATATCTTCATTGTTTATTTTGTAGTACATTTACATTTTTGCTGGTTATATTATTCTCACCATGAAGATTTTTTTCAGCACTTTGACCATTTTACACAGTTCTTTTCTGACCCGCAAGGTTTCTGTTGACAAATTCATTGGTTGTCTTGGAGGACTATGCTTATAAATAATACCTCACTTTTATCTTGCAGCTCCCAAGATTATCTTATGGTTTGTGACTTTTCAAACTTTGCTTAAATATGTGTTATGGATCTTTTTGTGTATATCCTAGTTTGTTTAGCTTCTTCATTTTTTTATATTACTTTTTTTTCCGACTTTTAAATTTTTTCAGTTATTCTTTTTTACCTCCACAATTGTTTATTTTTATTATTCCAAACTTTTTGTTGATATTCTTATTTTTCTGATTTTATTTTGGTGTCTGGTTTTCCATTTTTCTCATTGAGCATAATATGGATTATCTTAAATTTTAAAAATTAATACATATCTTTATTTTTATAGTTGCTTTTTCACAATTTTTGAGTTTTTTGATTAGACCATGTTGCCCAAATATTTTGTATACATTGTAATCTTTGGTTGAGATTTAGACACTAACATAAAACTACCTTTCACGATCTTTATAATACGGCTCTTTCCTGGCATAGCCTGAAACCAATTGTCTTGGGCAAAGATTCTGGGAGTCTCACGACCATGTTCTTAGGATGTGTCTTGTCTGCAATTTTGTACTTATTTTTCAGTTGAAAGACTTCTTCATATTTCCTCTTACTGGTCAGTAACTACTTTCTACACCTATTGTCTGTCCATGGTACTGCAGTCTTTCTGCTGTTGTAACATTCACTTTTTATCTCAAAAGAATTAAATCTGTCATTAAAGACACCATGTTCTTCTGTTGGGGATGAGGAAGGGCTGTGTTGAGTAAATGTAGCAGACTTTTCTATCTATAAAGCTCTTGACATTGTGCTCACATGGTGCACACACTTTCTAAATTTCTAACAAAGGTATTTTGATTACTATGATTCTGTTACATTTATACATCTATGAAGGAATTATGGCCTGTGATGTTTTGATATGCCATTTTGCTAATGTACCATATATAATTTTATATATTCAATTTGTAAAGTATATTTATCTGAGTCCAGTAAGTAGAGTAATTTGTGATTTTTATGTCTTTCAGTTATGTGTTCTCATTGCACCCAAGACCTTCAGCCACAGCAGGGCATAAAAGATTCACTCCAAAAAGTAATACCAAGAACATATGAAAAATGTGGAAATGAGAATTTACAATTTAAAAAATGCTGTAAAAGTGTGGGTGAGTGTGAGGTGCACAAAGGAGGTTATAATGATGTTAACCAATGTTTGTCAATTACCCAAAACAAAATATTTCAGACTCATAAATATGTCAAAGTCTTTGGTAAATTTTCAAATTCCAGTAAGCATAAGACAGGACATACTGGAAAGAATCATTTCAAATGTAAAAAATGTGGCAAATCATTTTGCATGCTTTCACACCTAAATCAACATCAGGTAATTCATACTAGGGAGAAGTCTTACAAATGTGAAGAATGTGGCAAATCCTTTAACTGCTCCTCATACTGTACTAAACATAAAAGAATTCATATTGGAGAGAAACCCTACAGATGTCAGGAATGTGGCAAAGCCTTTCGCTGGTCCTCAAGCCTTAGTAGACATAAGAGAATTCATACTGGAGAGAAACCCTTCACATGTGAAGGATGTGGCCAAGCCTTTAGCCGGTCCTCAGCCCTTAAGAAACATACCCAATTTCATACTGGAGGGAAACCCTACACATGTGAAGAATGTGGCAAAGCCTTTAGGCGCTCCTCAGCACTTACTAACCACAAGAGAATTCATACTGGAGAGAGACCCTACAAATGTGAAGAATGTGGCAAAGCCTTTACCTTTTCCTCAGCCCTCACTAACCACAAGAGAATTCATACTAGAGAGAGACCCTACATATGTGAAGAATGCGGCAAAGCCTTTAACTGCTCCTCCAGCCTCATGCAACATAAGAGAATTCATACCGGAGAGAAACCCTACACATGTGAAGAATGTGGCAAAGCCTTTAGGTGCTCCTCAGCCCTTACTAACCACAAGAGAATTCATACTGGAGAGAGACCCTACAAATGTGAAGAATGTGGCAAAGCCTTTAGCTTTTCCTCAGCCCTCACTGACCACAAGAGAATTCATACTGGAGAGAGACCCTACACATGTGAAGAATGTGGCAAAGCCTTTAACTGCGCCTCAACCCTTAAGAAGCATAAGAGAATTCACACTGGAGAGAAACCCTACAAATGTGAAGAATGTGGCAGAGCTTTTACATGGCATTCAAGTTTTGCTATACATAGGATACGTCACACTGGAGAGAAACCCCACAAATGTGAATAATGTGACAAAGTCCACCCTCAGGCCTTATAATACATAAAATAATTTATACTAAAAAAAAAGCACTAAGATGTGTATAAGAGACAGCCCTCAGGCCTTATAATACATAAAATAATTTATACTGAAAAACACTACAAGCGTAGAGAATGTGGTCAGGCCTTTAACCAGTTCCAAACCTTAATTGAACATATGAGAATTCATATTGGATGAAAATCTTATAAATGTAAGTAAGTAAGAAACCCTTTGACTAATGCTTAAACTTAATAAACCTAAGAGAATTTATTGAAGAAAGAATTTTTTTGAGATGGAGTCTCACTTTGTCACCCAGGCTGGAGTGCAGTGGCATGATCTCACCTCACTGCACACTCTTCCCTCCGGGTTCAAGTGATTCTCCTGCCTCAGCCTCCTGAGTATCTGGGATTACAGGCGCCCACCACCACACTGGCTGATTTTTTATTTTTAGTAGAGACGGGGTTTTGCCATGTTGGCCAACCTGGTCTCGAACTCCTGACCTCAGGTGATCCATCTGCCTCAGCCTCCCAAAGCCTAAGAGAATTTATATTAGACCCTAGAAAGGTAAAAAATGTGACAAAACCTTTAAGCACACTCAGGCCTTACACAATATCTTATAATTCATTCTAGAGAGAAACCCTACAAAAGCAAAGAATGTGGTAAAGCTTTTAACTAGTGTTGAACCCTTATTATACATAAGATAATACTGAAGAGAAACCCTACAATAAGGAATATGGCAGTGTCATTAAAAAGTCCTCAAACCTGAACAAATGTAAGGTAATTGATACTGGAGAGAACCACTGCAATTGTAGAAAAAAATGTGGCAAAGCCTTTAACTGGTTCTCCATCCTAATTAATTTAAAAATTTTATACTGGAGAGAAACTCCACATACATAAAAAATGTGACAGAGCATTTAACCACACCTCAAACTTTTCTAAAAAAGAGAAATCATGCTGGTGAGAAACTCCAGAAATGTGTTCAATGTGGCAAGGCCTTTAAATGGTAGTCATATGTTATGGTAAGTAAGATAATTTATACTGAAGACAACTCCTGCAAATATGAAGAATGTGGCAAAACTTTTAACAAATTCTCATATGACACAGGAAAGCATTTCTACTAGAGAAAAATTGTACAAAGAATGTGAAAAGTCATTAATATCAGCTCACATCTTAGTATCAAAGTTTATACTTAATAAAAGCATTATAGGTCAGGTGTGTTGGCTCATGCTTGTAATTCCAGCACTTTGGGAGGCCAAGATTGGTGGATCATGAGGTCAGGAGTTCAAGACCAGCCTGACCAATATGGTGAAGCCCCATTTTTACTAAAAATACAAAAATTAGCCAGGCATGGTGGCATGCACCTGTAATCCCAGCTACTCGAGAGACTGAGGCAGGAGAACTGCTTGAACCTGGGAGGCGGAGGTTGCAGTGAACCTAAATAGAGCTGCTACACTGCAGCCTGAGTGACAGAGCAAGACTCCATCTCAAAAAAACAAAGCATTAATAAATGTGATTACTGTAAAAAGACTTCAGAAAATGTAGGCCTTTAAAGTAAAAACTATTTATTCTGAAGACATACAAACATAAAGAGGATTGTTGTACCTTTACTTGCATTATAGATTTTATTGTACACATTTTATATTAAAGGAAAAATCTGAAGCAGTTAAACTGGTGAAGCAGACACCAGTTTATACTAAATTCTTTTTGCAGGTCTAGTAAATGGGGAAAATATGTTTAATCAAAAATTGTTTACATAAACATTTGAGGATTCACAGTAAAAAGAATAAAGGCACTGAAACTTCAGACATTACACTAAATCAGAGTGTTGAGTGTAAAAGAGATCCAAATATATTTTTTTTAAAGTAGATTTTTTTTGGAGATTTATAATTATCTTTGAGGTTATGCTTCTTTTTCTGTAAAACAAAATTAGATTTTCTGAAAAACAATAATGTAACTCAAGTCTCAGATTATTTCGTGTTGATTCTTCCCATTGTTTAAGTATTTCATCAATTGTTGCATCAGAGATATAAGAGATTGTTTATCAATTGTACCTTTATGTAATAAAATGCAATAAATTTAAAAAATGTTTGAAGATTATGTATGATCTTAATTTTTAATTAAACAAAGTTGTTTTTAATGTGTTAAAACTGTTGTGCTTTCAATGAAGTGTTAATTTGCCATAAACATGAATGTGTCTCATCTTAAGGTTCTAAGTAAATGATGGGAACAATATACTATTTGTTAATGTAGGGGAGTGACATCTCTAGTAATCTCTCTTTTGCCAGTGTTTTTTGTTTGTTTGGTTTGAGACGGAATCTTGCTCTGTTGCCCAGGCTGGAGTGCAGTGGCATGATCTTCGCTCAGTGCAACCTCCACCTCCTGAGTCCAAGCGATTCTCCTGCCTCAGCCTGCTAAGTAGCTGGGACGACAGGCATGCGCCACCATACCTGGCTAATTTTTGTATTTTTAGTAGAGATGAGGTTTCACCATGTTGGCCAGGCTGGTCTTGAACTCCTGACCTCAGGTGATCCACCCGCCTCGGTGCCCTAAAGTGCTGGGATTATAGGCATGAGCCACCACACCTGGCCCTCCAGTGGTTTTAAACTGTAAATAAGTTGAATAATTTTGTTCTCATAGGTCAAGTTTGTATTCTTATTTACCTTATTTTGATTTTTAAAAATGTTTGTGGGTAGATTGTGTGGCATACACACTTATGGCATATATGAGGTATGTTAACACAGGCATACATTATTTAATTATCACAGCAGAGTAAATGAGGTATTTGTCACCTTGAGCATGTATTTATCCTTTGTATTACAAACAATCCCATTATATAGCTTTAATTATTTCAATATGTGCAATTGAATTATTAACCACAGGGTCATTTTATGATCATAAAAGTTACATGAGTATAATTAATATCCATACATTTCTGAGTCTCGATTAAATAGTTTTAAAAGTTTGTTTTATATATTTTTTGTACATGTGGCCTCTCTGCTGACAAAAAAAAAAAAAAAACCAGACTTTTAGTTTTGATTTACATAGAGTTACATAGAGTTACATATGCAAATATATTACTCTAAAGATATATCAGCCAGGCACAGTGGCTCAGACCTGTAATCTCGAAACCCCATCTCTACTAAAAATACAAAAAATTAGCTGGGTGTGGTGGTGCGTGCCTATATTCCCAGATACTAGGGAGGCTGAGGCAGGAGAATCGCTTGATCCTGGGATACAGAGGTTGCAGTGAGCCAAGATGCCACCACTGCACTCCAGCCTGGATGACAGAGCAAGACACTGTTTAAACATTTTTTTTAAAAGGTATACCTTACACATAAGAAAGTTATGTAGCAAGTGAGTGTGTTTGCGTGTGAGTTTGTATGCATTTCAGAATTGAACAATGTTGAAACAAAGATTATTTTAATAAGGTGGATAATTAACGAGAAACAGGAAACCTCAGAGATTCTAAAAAAAAAAGTTTATATTCTCTGCCTTGTATTGAATTCGTCAGTGTAAAATCTTATCCCACCCAAGTCTTATCTCAAATTGTAATCCCCACGTGTCAAGGGAGGGACTTGATGGGAGGTGATTGGAACATGGGGATAGTTTTCCTCCATGCTATTTTTGATAGTAATTGAGTTCTCAAAAGGTCTGATGGTTTTATAAGTGGTGGTTTTTTCTGCTCTCCCTCTCTCCTGCTGCCTAGTCAAGAAGGTACTTGCTTATCCTTCACCTTCTACCGTAATTGTAGGTTTCCTAGACCTCTCAAACCATGCAGAATTGTAAGTTAAACCTCCTTTCTGTATAAATTATCCATTCTCTGGTAGTATCTTCATAGTAGTGTGAAAACAGACTAATACAGAAAATTAATACTGGGAGTTTGGGGCACTGCTACAAAGATAATTGAAAATGTGGAAGTGACTTTGGATCTGGGTAATAGGCGGAGATTGAAACAGTTTAGAGGGCTCAGAAAAAGATAGAAAAATGTGGGAAAGTTTGGAACTTCCTAGAGACTTGTTGAATGCTTTTGACCAAAATACTAACAGTGATATGGATGATAAAGTCCAGGCTGAGGTTGTCTCAGATGGAGATGAGAAACTTATGTTTAAAATGGAAGCAGAACATAAAAGTTTGGAAAATTTGCAACCTGACCTTGAAGTAGAACATAAAACCCCATTTTTTGGAAAGAAATTCAAGCCGCTGCAGAAAATTGCAAAAGTAAAGAGAAGCTGAATGTTAATAACCAAGACCATGGGGAAAATGTCTTCAGGTCATGTCAAAGATCTGAGACAGGTCCTTCCATCACAGGCCAGGAGCCCTAGGAGGAAACAATGGTTTCATGGTCAAGGCCCAGGGCCCCATTACTCTATGAAGCCTTGGGACTTGGTGCCCTGCATCCCAGCTGCTCCAGATCCAGCTGTGGCTAAAAAGAGCCAAGGTATAGCTTGGGTTATTTCTTCAGAAAGGGCAATCCTCAAGCCTTGGTGGCTTCCATGTGGTGTTGTGCATGCGAGTGCATATAAGACAAAAGTTGAGCTCTAGGAACCTCTGCCTAGATTTCAGAGGATGTATAAAAATGCCTGAATGTTCAGTCAGAAGTCTTCTACAGGGGCAGAGCCCTCATGGAGAACCTGTGATAGGGCAATGCAGAAGGGAAATGTGGGGTTGGAGCCCTCACACACACAGTCCCCACTGAAGCTGCCTGTGGGAGCTGTGAGAAGGCCACTATAATCCAGACCCCAGAATGACAGATCCACCATGAGCTTGCACTGTGCGTGTGGAAAAGCCACAGGCACTCAATTCCAGTCCATGAAGGAACTTCCCAAAATCATGAGGGCCCAACCCTTGCATCAGCATGGCCCACATGTGAGACATGGAGTCAAATGAGATCATCTCAGAGCTTTAAGATTTAATGACTGCCCCATTGGAATTCAAACTTGCATGGGGCCTGTAGCTCTTTGGTTTTGGCCATTTTCTCCCATTTGAAATGGCAGAATTTATCTAATGCCTGTACCCCCATTGTATCTTGGAAGTTACTAACTCGCTTTTGATTTACAGGCTCATAGGTAGCAGGGACTTGCCTTGTCTCAGATGAGACTTTGGACTTAGACTTTTGGGTTAATGCTACAATGAACTAAGACTTTGGGGGATGGTTGGGAAAGCATGTTTGGTTTTGAAATATAAAAAGGACATGAGATTTGCCAGGGGCAGGATGATATTCATGGTGTTCTCATGATAGTGAGTGAGTTCTCATGAGATCAGATGGTTTTGTAAGTGGTAATTTTTCCTGCTCTCCTTCACCTAACAAAGAAGATACCTGCTTCTCCTTCACCTTCTGCTATCATTGTAAGGTTCTTGAGGCCTCCCCAGCCATGCTGACCTGTGAGTCAAATTAACCTCTTTTCTTTATAATTTACCTAGTCTTTGGTGTGTCCTTACAGCAGTGTCTTACTAGTAGACACAGTAACTTAATAACAAAGATATCATTATTATTCTCAATATATAAAGAAAGAAACAGAGCCAGCGAGAAATAAATTCCTCACAATAGCAGAGCCAGTATTAAAATACAAACAACTTTGACTCCAGAGATAATACTCTTGAATACAACAATAAAAACACTTCAGACAGAAAATAAGTTACCTTTAACATCCATTCTTAAAAATTTAACAAAAATGAAAATAGATACATTTGTATTGTTATATATGTATATGTGTGAATGTATATTATAAATAAATACTTCATGTAAGCCAGAAAAATATAATTATTTTAACGAATAAAATTGAAAAGCAGTTCAATTAATTATTGTTTGCAGATGATATCTTTGTTTACTTAGAAAGACAACAAAAGCAACTGAAAGGCGATTTTAGAAATCTATTCAGGTGGGTAGGCAAAATTCTCAGATGACCCTCAGGTTTCCACTTCCATGCACACCTGCTGTGTAATCCTTTTCTCTTGAGTGTAAGAAAATGTGTGACTGTGGCAGGACATTATTCATGTAATTAGGTTAGTAATGTATTGGCTTCCTGTTTATCATAAGAGAGATTATCTTGATTAGACTAAACTTAATCAGAGGTACTTTTAAGAGAAAGAGCACATCATAGAAAAACAGCCCTGCTTCCCTGAAATTAATCAAACTTCTTGGTAAGTGATGTCATAAACTGTTTATGGTGGCCACATGGAAAGGGATTTCATTTGTATGTTGTCTCCATTTCTGCCTTCAACATGTTGCTTTCAATAGAGAGAATAGGAGGATCTCATGGCAGAGGAAAAAGAAGGGATCTCATTTATGCAAGAAATAATCACCCCTCATCTGGGACAGCTTAAGAAAAACAGACCAGAACATGACCACATCAATGGAAACAAAGGCAACTTGGTTGAAAGGGCTCACTGGCATTATGAAGCAATGTCTACACAGCCGAAGTAAATGACCAGCCTCTGGGATACCAATCGTCTACCAACAAGGCTGTATTCCTTTTCATTCTGATCAAATTAGCATTTCTGCACCATTATGGCAACTCAGTTTTACATAATTCATGACAAAAATACCAGCAGGGTGTGGTGGCTCATGCCCGTTATCCCAGCACTTTGGGAGGGTGAGGCAGGCAGATCACCAGAGTTAGTGAGTTCGAGACCAGACTGATCAACATGGAGAAACCCCATTGCTACTAAAAATACAGAATTAGCCAAGAATGGCGGTGCATGCCTGTAATCCCTGCTACTCAAGAGACTGAGGCAGGAGAACTGCTTGAACTTGGGAGACAGAGGTTGTGGTGAGCCAAGATTGCGCCCGTTTCACTCCAGCCTGGGCAACAAGGGTGAAACTCCATTCCCTGCCCCCCACCCCCCCAAAAAAAGAAAAAAAAATATGCAGACCAGTGAGTACTATCCTAGATTTGAATTTATCATGAAAAAGCATAGCCAATTATTTAATTTCAACATTGGAAAATGTTGAAAAATTAGTGAATTTATAAATAATCTGATTTTCTAATTTTAGAGTATTCTACTATATTGTAATACAATATTGAACTTTGATCACCTTAACATGAATATTTCTTGAATGCATAAATTATTGTGTAGTTTCTCTTTTACATTAACGCAATAAGACAAATAGAGCAAACAATTAGAGAAAACATTTGAAATAAAAGTCATCAGATTCACATTTTTAAATGGCTTGGCATAACTGCTATGTTCTTTAAAAGAAGCAAAGACAAGATTTTGGCTTAGACCAATTATTAAGTCCTTGATCTTTTGAAATCTAATATCCTGGCTAAAAAATTAGGAGGGAATATTTTTTAGGTGGCTGCCTAGTGTCCAAGGCAATATGAGAAGAATTTTGATAGTTAAGCAAGAAAATGCATACTAAATACACACATTTCTCTTATTTGCTTTCACATTGAAAGATTAGAAATTGCAAATGTAGTCCCTCAATTTAGGGTAAATTAACAAAAGACTCATGTTTCAGCTTAGCATGTTATTGTATGAAACTTATAGGTAACAGATGTCATTATCTGCAAAAAAAAAAAAAAAAAAATAGTATGGCTAGATTCAGTAACTATCTAGCCA
>NW_012110408.1:182408-183399 GCF_000951045.1 Mandrillus leucophaeus | reverse complement strand
TGGTTCTGAAATATTTTTTTAAATATGGAATGCTTCATGAATTTGTGTGTCATCCTTTCACAGGGACCATGCTCATCTTCTCCATGTCATGTCAATTTTAGTATGTGTGCTGCCGAAGTGAGCACTGGTTCTGGATTGATTGATTTGTTTATTTTTGAGATGGGGTTTCACTGTGTCTTCCAGGTCGGAATACAGTGACATAATCATGGGTCACTGCAACCTTCACTTTTTAGGGCTCAAGCAATCCTCCCGCCCGGGCCTCCCAAAATGTTGAGATTACAGGCATGAGCCACTGTGCCCAGCCTGGAATGTTTAACTGCTCACTTTGATGCCTGGTTTTGGTTGTACTAGACACTCTCACTACTTTTTTCTTTAAAAATTACTGGTTTGTTCAGCTCCTTAAAAGGATCTTTGGTGTTTTATACATCAAAATATGTGAGGCCAGGCATGGTGGCTCAGGCCTGTAATCCCATCTGTTTGGGAGGCCAAGGTGGGAGGATCACTCTAGGCCAAGAGTTTGAGACCAGACTGGGTAACATAGTGAAACCCCCATCTCTACAGGAAAAAAAAAAAAAAAAAAAAGCTGGGTGTGGTGGTGCAAATCTGTAGTCCTAGATAACTTGGGAGGCTGAGGCAGAAGAACTGCTTGAGCCTGAGAGTTTGAGGCTGCAGTGAGCTATGATCGTGCCACTGCACTCCAACTGGGATGACTGAGTGAGACCCTGCCTCAAAAATAAATAAATAAAATAAAATAGACAATAGAATCTTCTGAGCTTTTTACCCTTTCCACAGGTTATAGGTGCCTGCGAGAAATAGTGAGTGTTACAGGTAGACATTTTTCATTGCAATATAACGGGGATACCTTTTCTAACCATGTTATTGTGCAGACAGAGAATGAAAAGTCAGTCGGCTGGGGCTATAGCAGGAATTCAGGCATCGTGCAAATGGCTCAATTTGAAGGGCCTTTTTTTTTCTTTTTTTTTTTTTTTTT
>NW_012110408.1:176118-177089 GCF_000951045.1 Mandrillus leucophaeus | reverse complement strand
AGGTGCATGTAGAAAGCATTTATGTGCGATGATGTGACCCTCCCCCAAACACCTTTTTCTGCCTCCTTACAGAGATCCCAATTTTTTCTGAATGACTCAGTTTGAATACTGGGAACTGAGAGTGCTCAGTGTTCAGAGTTGATTACTGGGAACAGAGTTAACACATTTCTTCGATATTATGAAGACATTTTATGAATCTTACTCTGCCTTGGAAAGGCTTTTTTTTTTTTTTTTTTCCGAAGTTTCACTCTTGTTGCCCAGACTGCAGTGCAATGGCGGGATCTCAGCTCAACTCAAACTCCGTCTCCCAGGTTCAACCCAGTCTCCTGCCTCAGCCTCCTGAGTAGCTGGGATTACAGGCATGTGCCACCACGCCTGACTAATTTTGTATTTTTAGTAGAGACGGCATTTCACCGTGCTGGCAGCCAGGCTGGTCTCGAACTCCCAACCTCAGGTGATCTGCCCACCTCAGCCTCCCAAAAGGTTGGGATTACAGACGTGAGCCACCATGCCCTGCCTATTTTATTTTTTTAGACAGACTCACTGTCACACAGGCTGGAGTGCAGTGGTGTGATGTCGGCTCACTGCAACTTCTGCCTCCTGGGTTCAAGCGATTCTCCTGCCTCTGCCTCCCACGTAGCTGGGATTACTGGCATGTGCCATTACGTCCAGCTAATTTTTGTACATTTATTTATTTATTTATTTAGATGGAGTCTTGCTCTGTCGCCCAGGCTGAAGTGCAGTGGCGCGATCTCAGGTCATTGCCACCTCTGCCTCCCAGGTTCAAGCAATTCTCCTGACTCAGCCTCCTGAGTAGCTGGGATTACAGGTGCTTGCCACTATGCCTGGCTCAGTTTTGTATTTTTAGTAGAGACAAGGTTTCACCATGTTGGCCAGGCTGGTCTCAAACTCCTGACCTCAGGTGATCCACCCGCCTCGGCCTCCCAAAGTGCTGGGATTACAGGCGTGAG
>NW_012110408.1:149398-175003 GCF_000951045.1 Mandrillus leucophaeus | reverse complement strand
TTTTTTTTTTTTTTTTTTCTGAGACAGAGTCTTGCTCTGTTGCCCAGGCTAGAGTGCAATAGGGCAATCTCGGCTCACTGCCACCTCAGCCTCCCGGGTTCAAGCGATTCTTATGCCTCAGCCTCCCGAGTAGCTGCGATTACAGGTGCATGCCACCATGCCCAGCTAATTTTTGTATTTTTAGTAGAGACGGGGTTTCACCATTTGGCCAGGCTGGTCTTGAACTCCTGATCTCAAGTGATCCTCCAAACTCGGCCTCCCAAAGTGCTGGGATCACAGGCGTGAGCCACCATTCCTGGCCGATACCCTCCTCTTAAGTCTGGATCAGACCTGCTAGTTTGCTTCTTTTCTGTTTTTTGTTTTTTGTTTTTTGTTTTTCCTAATGAGACAAGGTCTGCTTTGTCCTCCAGGCTGGAATGCAGTGGTGTGATAGTTCACTGCAGCCTTAACCTCCTGAGCTCAAGAGATCCTCCTGCCTCAGCCTCTTGAGTAACTAGGACCACAGTCACATGCCATCAGTCCCAATTAATTTTCTGTAAAGGCAGGGTCTTCCTATATTGCCTAGGCTGGCCTTGAACTTCTGGCCTCAAATGATCTTCTCACTTCAGCCTCCCAAAGTGCTGAGATTACAGGCATGAGCCACTGTGTCTGGCAAGAAATAAGAAGGTTTAATTTATTGGTGTGAGCTGGCCGGTTGGCTGTGCAGAGAGCTGCTGATGTGAGTGGGTTCAGGACCAGGGTGAGAAGCCATGATCCTTACGAGCTCCTCTGCACCTCCACCTTCTGGAAAAGGGCAGGGTCCCCTCAGTCAGACTCTCCACCGGCTCTCGGTGGGCCCTGACTCAACACACTTCTGACTTGTTGTCATTGTGGTTCCTGGTTTGTGGCACTAAGCACTATTATTATTATTATTCTTATTATTATTATTATTTTGAGTCAGAGTCTCACTCTGTTGCCCAGGCTGGAGTGTAGTTGTGCAATCTCAGCTCACTGCAACCTTGACCTTCCTGGTTCCAGCAATCCTTCTGCCTCAGCCTCCCAAGTAGCTGGGATCACAGGAGCCCACCACCAAACTCAGCTAATTTTTGTATTATTATTATTTTTTAGAGATACTAGGTATCCCTATGTTGCCCAGGCTGGTCTTGAACTCCTGGGCGATCCTCCCACCTCAGCTTCCCAAAGTGCTGAAAGTTACAAATGTCAGTCATCACAATCTGGACAGAGTTTTTTAAAAACCAAATTGAGATTTTATTTCAAAATTTAAACAAGATTTTAATTGTTTAAATTAGGCCAGGTGTAGTGGCTTACGCCTGTAATCCTAGCACTTTGGGAGGCCGAGGCAGGAAGATTACCTGAGGTCAGGAGTTCAAGACCAGCCTGGCCAATGTGGTGAAACCCTGTCTCTACTAAAAATACAAAATTTCCGGGCCAGGCATGGTGGCAAGTTCCTGTAATTCCAGCACTTTGGGAGGCCGAGGTAGGAGGATTGCAAAGTCAGGAGTCTGAGACCAGCCTGGCCAACATAGTGAAACCCCATCTCTACTAAAAATACAAAAAATTAGCTGGGCGTGCTGGTGGGAGCCTGTAATCCCAGCTACTTCAGTGGCTGATGCATGAGAATCGCTTGCACCCGGGAGGTGGAGGTTGCAGTGCGCCAAAGTCGTGCCACTGCACTGCAGCCTAGGTGACAGAGCAAAAGTTTCAAAAAAAAAAAAAAGAAAGAAGGAAGGAAGGAAGGAAAGAAAGAAAATAAAATTATGAAAACTGTCTCTTGAATATATGGGCACCTCCTGAAGAAGGAGTTGGTTAAGGGGAGGTCTTGGCAGGTGGGCTAGGCTATCCTGAAAGGGCAGGAGCTGGGACTTCAGTGTATTCAGTGTCTGGACCACAACGGTGCCCTTTGTCACAAGTATCCATCTGCATCCACTGACTTCTATGGGGGAACCTGGGGGAAAACCAGTGATATGGTTTGGCTGTGTCCCCACCCAAATCTCATCTTGAAATTTAGCTCCTATAATCCCCACGTGTTGTGGGAGGGACCCAGTAGGAGGTAATTGAATCATGGGAGTAGGTTTTTCCCCTGCTATTCTCATGCTAGTGAATAAGTCTCGAGATCTGATGGTGTTATAATTTATAACAGGAGGGCAAAGTGAACGTGTGAGATTCCCCCACTCCTGAGTGGGAGGCTCTAGGCTGGCAGCCTGGCCCTTGCGTGGGTCCCTGTTGATCAGCTCCTGGAGGACCTTATTTTCTCTCCACCCTGGGGATTCCCTAGGACACAAATTTCCTAGATAAGCCTAGGAAGCGATGAGTGGCCCAGCTATGTAATAAGGTATGCCTTGACCCCAGGAGGGGTGATGTGGTGTGAATAATGACTCCTCCAAATAGAGCCATGACCTAATCCACAGAACTGGGGAATGTTACCTTATATGACAAAAGGGACTCTGGGGATGTGCTTAAGTCAAGGACCTTGAGATGGAGAGATTATCCTGGAATATCCAGTGGGCTCCATGTCATCATAAGGGCTCCTAGAAGAGGGTGGCAGGTGAGTCAGAGTCGGAGCAGAGGTCATGTGATAATGAAAGTGGAGGTTGAAGAGGGAGGAAGGTGCTACAAACCTAGGAATGAAGGTTCCCCCAGGAGTTGGAGAAGTCAGGGAAACTGATTCTCCCCTTAGAGCTTCCAGAAGGAATAGGCCCTGCCAACCCTTCAACTGTAACCCAGTGAGACTGACCACAGACTTCAGACTTCCAGGCCTGTAAAATGACAGATGTGTGGCCTGTTAGGAACCAGGCCACACAGCGGGAGAACAGCGCAGTTTCATCTATATTTACAGCCACTCTCTCTTGCTCACATTACGGCCTGAGCTCCACCTCCTGTCAGACCAGCTGTGGCATTAGATTCTCATAGGAGTGTGAACCCTATTGTCAACTGAGCATACGAGGGATCTAGGTTGCATGCTCTTTATGAGAGTCTAATGCATGAAGATCTGTCGCTGTCCCCCATCACCCCCAGATGGGACCGTCCGGTTGCAGGAAAACAAGCTCAGGGCTCCCATTGATTCTACACGATGGTGAGTTGTAGAATTATTTTCTTACATATTACAATGTAATAATAAGAGAAATAAAGTACATGATAAATGTAATGCTGGCTGGGCACAGTGTCTCACATCTGTAATCCCAGCACTTTGAGAGGCTGAGGTGGGCGAATCACTTGAGCTCATGAGTTTGAGACCAGCCTGGGCAACATGGCAAAACCCCATCCCTACAAAAATACAGAAGATACACACAAAAAAAGTAAAGCACTAGAATCATCCCAAAACTATCCACCCCCTCAACCCGCAATGGTCCATGGAAAAATTGTCTTCCACGAAACTGGTCCCTGGTGCCAAAAAGTTAGGGACTGCTGTTTTAAAGCCACTGTGTTTGTGCTCATGTGTTACAGCAGTCCTGCAAATGTAATCCATGTGGACAGGACCTGGACTTCCTCTTTTCCACCAGAGCTGGTTCTTTATTTTCCTTTCCTGCTTTACTCAAATCCAGGAAAAGTCAACCAGAGGCAACTGAGAACTTGTATTTGTCTGGTCTAACGACCTCAGATTCAGGTAATGACAGCCAGCTCTACTGCTTAGGTACTGGCTGACGTCAACCTCCCTCCCCGTAAGGACAGAACTTATTCTATACCCTTAAGCTCCATTTGCTCTCTGACTCCTGGCCTGGACTTGTGAGAGACGTCTGTGCAGCCCCCACCCAGGCCACATAAGCACAAACACAGTGGCTTTAAAACAGCAGTCCCTAACCTTTTGGCACCAGGGACTGGTTTTGCGGAAGACAATTTTTCCACGGACCATTGTGGGTGGGGGGTGGATGGTTTTGGGATGATTCTAGTGCATTACTTTTTTGTTGTTGTATTTTCTGTATTCTGCTTTCTGCTTCCCCTTCTCCCTCTGGTTTCCCAGGACTCTTATTCATGTGGTCCAGAGATGCTGGATGCTGAGTAGCAATAGAAGAACTTTGAGATAATTCAATAGACAACTAGAAAGAGTCTAAAATCCACCAGACCATTCACATCTGGAGTACAAGATGCAGGAGCATGTCAGGGAAGTAAAGCCCATGAAAAAGTGTGAGTCTGGAAAGCAGACCAGACTCAGTGTGCTGGTGAATATTGAGTATCAACTTGTTTGGACTGAAGGAAGCAAAGTATTATTCCTGTGTGTGTCTGTGAGGGTGTTGCCAAAGGAGATTAACATTTGAGTCAGTGGACTGGGAGAGGCAGACCCACTCTCAATCTGGGTGGGCACCATCTAATCAGCTGCCAGCGTGGCTCGAATAAAGCAGCCAGAGGAGCCAGGAAGGACTAAACTTGCTGAGTCTTCCGGCCTCCATCTTTCTCTCCTGCTGGATACTTCCTGCCCTCAAAAGTCAGACTACAAGTCCTTCAGCTTGTGGACTTTTGGACTTACACCAGGGGTTTGCCAGGGGCTCTCAGGCCTTTGGCCACAGACTGAAGGCTGCACTGTCGGCTTCCCTACTTTGGAGGTTTGGGGAATCGGACTGACTTCCTTGCTCCTCAGCTTACAGACGGCCTATTGTCGGACTTCACCTTGTGATCGTGTGAGTCAGTTCTCCTTGATAAAATTCCCTTCATGTATACATCTATTCTATGAATCCTATCCCTCTAGAGAACCCTCATTAATACACCGAGGATTGGCTACTTGGAAATGGAGGAAGAAAGGCAAGATCTGGGTACTCTGCTAAGCTGTGGTCAGCACATAGCCCAGGATCCCAGCCTTTGATGCGGCCTAGAATAGAACAAGCAGCTATGGAGCCCTCAACTCCAGAAGCTTGTCCAGAAAGCCTACTGCTAGTTCTTTTTGGGAGCTACTAAGCCATGGGTCTTGATGCTTGAGACACCCATTGCCAGGCAAGTGGAATCAGGGGTCAGGGGCTTGGAGAAAGGAGATACGGGCAGGATCTAGCCCTGGAAGACTGGGAAGGAGGCCCAGAACCAGGCACTGGGAACAACACAGCAGGAAGCAACCAAACCCCTTCCTCCATTCTTTAGTCTGTCTCTTGGTCCTCCACTTGAAACATATGCCTCCTTGCCAAGCCTCAAGCATGCCAATCACAATTCTGCCACAGGGCCTTTGCACAGGCTGGTGGGGATCTGCCTAAATGCTCTTTCCCCATAGAGCAGCTAAAAAATGGAGGAGGAAGGAGTAGGAACCAACTCCAAGAGCCTGGGAGTGGATCTCAAAGTGGAAACCAGTCATCATAAAATGTGGTTGCTAAGGTCAGAGCAGGATGAGGAAAAAGACCAGATTGATGGTTGAAAGCTGGGGCCCTTGTCTGCAGGGAGGAGGGTTCCCCGGGTGGGGCAGGTAGAGAGGAAATGGGCTTGGAGGGATATGAGGCCAGGGATCCTGGTGAGCCCTGAACTTCCCTTCATCCTGATTATACCTCCATGACTATGATTTCGTCCTAAAAATGCAAAGAGAGGGCTGGGAAAGATGGCTAACACCTGTGTTTTGGGAGGCTGAGGTGGGAGGATTGCTTGAGCCCAGGTATTCATGACAAGCCTGGGCAATGTAGTGAGACCTTGTCTCTAAACAAATTTTTAAAAATTAGCCAGGTGTGGTGGTATATACCTGTATTCCCAGCTACTTGGGAGACAGAGGTTGGAGAATTGCTTGAGCCCAGGAGTTGGAGGCTGCAGCAAGCTATGATTGCACCGCTGCACTCCAGCCTGGGTGACACAATAAAGCCCTGTCTCTAAGAACAAAAATGCAAACAGGAAGAATGAGATCATACCTAACACTGGTTTTTCCAGGACTGCTGTCATTGATAAAGTGGACTGGATCTGATTGTGGAGCTCTTCCCTTTGGTAAGCAATAATTAAATACCTATGATGCACAGGACCATCGTGCTAGAGCTGAAGACATGTAACCCATCCATTCACTTATTTATTTATTAGTCCACAAATAATTACTGAGCATCTTCTATGCATCAGGTACCAGTTTAGGTGCTTCAGTTTATTAGTCTGTTCTCATGCTGCTGGTAAAGACATACCTGAAACTGGGTAACTTATAAAGAAAAAGAGGTTTAATGGACTCACAGCTCTACATGGCTGGGGAGCTTTCATAATCACGGCAGAAGGCAAAAGGCATATCTCACATGGCGGCAGGCAAGAGAGAGCTTGTGCAAGGAAACTCCCCTTTATAAAACCATCAGATCTCTTTAGACTTATTCACTGTTATGAGAACAGCATGGGAAAGACCCGCCATGATTAAATTACCTTCCACTGGGCCCTTCCCATGGCACATGGGAATTACGGAAACTACAATTCAAGATGAAATTTGGGTGGGGACACCGCCAAACCATATCACTGGGATATGTCCGTGAGCAAAATAAAGATTTCCATTCACAAGGAGCTTACAGGGTGAGTAGAGAGAGAGAATAAATCTCCACTTAAAACAATAAGTATAAATATAATACATTTTTATAATATGATAAAGGTAATAAAGGTAAATTATTTAATATATAATGTAAAAATGCAATAAATATAGTAAATAAATTCATGTGTGATAAATTATACTGGGTAACATAAAAAGCACAGCAGGGTAATAGGAATACAGGGGTGAGGTGCCGTTTTAAATATGGTAGACAGGTTAGGCCTTGCTGAGAAAGTGACATTTGAGGAAAGTCTAAACAGAGGTGAGCAATCCAGGTGGAAGAGCATTTACACAGATTCACCAGCCTTTGCAAAGGCTTTAGCCCCCTAAATGTTTATTGAAAATCACTGATATAAGGTAGATTGATTAATAGGAGAAAAGGCATACAAATGTATTTAACACATATACACAAGAACCTTCAGAATAAAGACCCAACCTCCCAATGAGTTACAGAAGATTGTATGCCATCTTGGCAGAGAGCAATGGCTCATGCTTGTAATCCTAGCACTTTGGGAAGCCCAGGGAGGAGGATTGCTTGAGGTCAGGAGTTCAAGACCAGAAGCTTATAGACCATTTTGAAGTTACAGAAAGAATAGGGCCTTGGATCCGGGTAAAAACAGGTTATGGGAAAGGAGCAGGGAGAATTCTGTTAAAGGGATTACTAGGGAGAATAAATGGATTGGGGAACTTGTAAATAGTTATCTTTGGAATTTTTTTTTTTATTATTATACTTTAAGTTCTAGGGTACATGTGCACAATGTGCAGGTTTGTTACACATGTATACATGTGCCATGTTGGTGTGCTGCACCCATTAACTCGTCATTTACATTAGGTATATCTCCTAATGCTATCCCTCCACCCTCCCCTTACCCCACAATAGGACCCAGTGTGTGATGCTCCCCTTCCTGTGTCCAAGTGATCTCATTGTTCAATTCCCACCTATGAGTGAGAACATGCGGTATTTGGTTTTCTGTTCTTGCGATAGTTTGCTGAGAATGATGGTTTCTAGCTGCATCCATGTCCCTACAAAGGACACGAACTCATCCTTTTTTATGGCTGCATAGTATTCCATGGTGTATATATGCCACATTTTCTTCAGTCTGTCACTGATGGACATTTGGGTTGATTCCAAGTCTTTGTTATTGTGAATAGTGCCGCAGTAAACATACATGTGCATGTGTCTTTATAACAGCATGAGTTATAATCCTTTGGGTATATCCCCAGTAGTGGGATGGCTGGGTCAAATGGTATTTCTAGTTCTAGATCCTTGAGGAATCGCCACACTGTTTTCCAAAATGGTTGAACTAGTTTCTCTCCACGTGATAGTCTGAAATATGGCCTCATAGGATGAGAAAGACCTGACCGTCCCCCAGCCCAACACCCGTAAAGGGTCTGTGCTGAGGAGGATTAGTAAAAGAGGAAGGCCTCTTGCAGTTGAAATAGAGGAAGGCCGCTGTCTCCTGCCTGCCCCTGGGAACTGAATGTCTTGGTATAAAACCCGATTGTACATTTGTTCAATTCTGAGATGGGAGAAAAACTGCCCTATGGCGGGAGGCGAGACATGTTGGCAGCAATGCTGCTTTGTTATTCTTTACTCCGCTGAGATGTTTGGGTGGAGAGAAACATAAATCTGGCCTACGTGCACATCCAGGTATAGTACCTTCCCTTGAATTTAATTATGACATAGATTATTTTGCTCACATGTTTTCTTGCTGACCTTCTCCCTATTATCACCCTGCTCTCCTACCGCATTCCACTTGCTGAGATAATGAAAATAATAATGGATAAAAACTGAGGAAACTCAGAGACGGGTGCCGGTGCAGGTCCTTTGTATGCTGAGTGCCGGTCTCCTGGGCCCACTGCTGTTTCTCTCTACTTTGTCTCTGTGTCTTCTTTCTTTTCTCAGTCTCTCGTCCCACCTGACGAGATATACCCACAGGTGTGGCGGGGCAGGCCACCCCTTCATCAGCTCACTGCAGGGTGTACAAGAAGCATGGTGCCAGCATCTGCTTCTGGTGAGAGCCTCAGGAAGCTTCCATTCACGGTAGAAGGTGAAGGAGAACCAACCCTTCACCTAAATGGTGGGAGAGAAAGGAAGAGAGAGGGGAGGAGGTGCCAGGCTCTTTTTAACAATCAGGACTCCCAGGAACTGGCAGAGTGAGAACTTGTTTATTACGGCTGGGACAGCACCAAGACATTCATCAGGGATCCAACCCCGATGACCAAAACACCTCCCATTAGGCCCCACTTTCAACACTGGGTGTCACATTTCAACATGAGATGTGGAGGGGACAAATATCCAAACTATGTCAGGGGGTTCTTGCTAAACTGACTTAGCAGGGTTCTTGCTAAAACCAGATTCTATAAGAAAGTGCACAGACAGGCCTAGCAGAAGATTCAAAGGCCTAACTGAAATTTGGCCCAGCAAAGAGTCTTTGTCAGCACAAGGAATGCCCTGAGATCATTGTACAGGCCCAGTACTTGCGAAAGGAGAAGGGGAAGGAAGGGAGATGGGGTGGCAACAGTCTGAGATAGGGGTGGTACTATGAGAATATCTGAGCAAGTTGAATGGGGACTTCTAGGGCAGAGAGACATCCCAGAGAGGTGTCCCATGTTGAGTGGGACTGGCCAGGCACTGGTGCCTTTCCAAGCTAGTCACTGACTGGGCACTGTCTGGGAAGACTGTGGTCTCAGCTCAACTGCTGAAGTGGAGGCTGATGTCCAACTGCACTCTTTGTAGTTGAATGGCAAATTCATTCTTGTAAAGAGATCTGAGAAGCATATCTGCAAGGCTTCTTCTTTTTTTTTTTTTTTTTTTTAATGAAGAGCCATGGCTGGGCATGGTAGCTTACATCTATAATCCCAGCACTTTGGGAAGTCAAGGAGGGAAGACGGCTTGAGGCCAGGAGTTTGAGACCACATGGGCAATATAACCAACACATCTCTACAAAAAGTAAAAATTTGCCCAGCATGGTGATGCCTATTTTTAGTCCTGCTACTTGGGAGGCTGAGGAGGGAGGATCACTTAAGCCTAGGAGTTTGAGGGTGCAGTGAGCTATGATCACAGCACTGAATTCCATCCTGGGCAACAGAGTAAGACCCTATAAAAAATGAGAGAGAGAGAGAGAGAGAGAGAAGGGAGGGAGGGAAGGAGGGAAGGAGGGAGGGAAAGAAAGATGGACAGAAGGAAGGAAAGAAGGAAGGAAGGAAAAAGATAAAAGAAAGAAAAAGGAAGGAGGGAGGGAGGGAGGAAGGAAGGAGGAAGGAAGGAAGGAAGGAAGGAAGGAAGGAAGGAAGGAAGGAAGGGAGAGAAGAAAGAAAGAAAGAGAAAGAAAGAAAGAAAAGAAAGAAAGAGAAAGAAAGAAAAAAAGAAAGAAAGAGAAAGAAAGAAGAACAGAAGGAAGGAAGGAAGGAAAGGAAGGAAGGAAGGAAGGAAGGAAGGGAGAGAGAGAAGAAAGAAAGAAAGAAAGAAAGAGAAAGAAAGAAAAAAGAAAGAAAGAAAGAGAAAGAAAGAAGGATGGAAGGAAGGAAAGAAAGAAAGGAAGGAAGAGAAAGAAAGAAAGAAAGAGAAAGAAAGAAAGAAAGAAAGAAAGAAAGAGAAAGAAAGAAAGAAAGAGAAAGGAAGGAAGGAAGGAAGGAAGGAAGGAAGGAAGAAAGAAAGAAAGAAAGAAAGAAAGAAAGAAAGAAAGAAAGAAAGAAAGAAAGAAAGAAAGAAAGAAGAAAAGAAAAGAATGAACTAGGGTAGGGTCAAGTGCAGGGGCTCACACCTGTAATCCTAACACTTTGGGAGGCTGAGGCAGGAGGATCCCTTGAGCACAGGAGTTTAAGACCAGCCTGAGCAACATAGGGAGACCCTATCTCTATAAAAATAAATAAATAAATAAATAACATATGTAAATTTAAAAAAGAAAAGGACCAGGGTAAAACCATCTCTAATGTTTCAATGCAAGCTGCATGTATCTCTTCATAAGCATTTTAATTGTGTGAACATTTCAAGCATAAGCATAAAGAACTCTCCATTTTTCCTTGAAGCTAAGACATGCTTCACCTCAGCATCTGAATGCATTTCACCAGGGTTGATGTCCTGGGCCTACATGCCACTATGAGTTGGCGAAGTGAGAGACCCAGTGACAAGACCCAGGAAAGCTCTGAACACACACAGATGAAGAGTGGGCTCGGAGCTGCCTGCCATCTGAGGAGAGGTTGGGGCTCCAGGGAGAAGCTGGCGAGTGAGTGCTTCTCACTTCCCAGGAAGGGCCTCACCCCTGCCTCATCAATCCTCTCTGGGCTCCTTTCCAGGTCCAACAGTCAAGGACGTCTTAAGATCTTCACTGTTTCCTGACTTGCCATTTAGGTTTTAGGAAATTAGATGTAAGAAAACACAACTTGTTCTTATTTTTTTTTTAAGCTGATGCCTTTGAAGATGGGGTTTAGGAAGAGGCTGCGTGGTCCCTGAGCCAAAATGTTACAGCAAAGGGGTACCAATCCAGACACCAAGAGGGGGTTCTTGGATCTCACACAAGAAAGAATTCAGGGCAAGTCCATAAAGTGAAAGCAAGTTTATTAGGAAAGTAAGGGAATAAAAGAATGGCTATTCCATAGAGAAAGCAGACCGGAGGGCTGCTGGTTACCCATTTTTATGGTTATTTCTTGATGATATGCTAAACAAGGGTCCCCCCTTTTAGACTATATAGGGTAACTTCCTGATGTTGCCATGGCATTTATAAGCTGTCATGGCACTGGTGGGAGTGTAGCAGTGAGGAGGACCAGAGGTCACTCTTGTGGCCATCTTGGTTTTGGTGGGTTTTGGCCGGCTTCTTTACTGCAAACTGTTCTATCAGCAAGGTCTTTATGACCTGTATCTTGTGCCGATCTCCTATCTCATCCTGTGACTTAGAATGCCTTTATCATCTGGGAATGAGACCAGTAGGTCTCAGCCTCATGTTACCCAGCTTCTATTCAAGATGGATTTGCTCTGGTTCAAATGCCTCTGACAACAGCCTTGCAATGAAGAAAGAGTTTGATTGATGCAAAGCTGGCTACTCCACATGGAAAATTCAGTTGTTACTCAGATCCATCTCTCTGAGCATTTGGGGGCTAGGGTTTTCCAAAGGTAGTTTGGGGGAAGGTGGGGGTGGCTAGGCAATGGGTGCTTGCTGTTGAATGGTTGGAGGCATCATTATAGGGGTGTAGAAAATGGTCTTCCTGCACACAAAGTCACTTATGGGAAGGGATACTGGAGTGGTTGGGGTTGGTGGGTCCAGGAGGAGCCATCTGTAGTCAGAAATGCAAAAAACCTGAGAAGATATCTCAAAAGGCCAATCTTAGGTTCTGTAATAGTGGTGTTATCTGCAGGAGTAATTGGGAAGTTGCATATCTTGTGACCTCTGGAATAATGGCTGGCAATTGTTTATGTCTACACCTTAGCAGAAATCAGGCTCCACTCATCTTCGTAGCCTGGCGGTCTCTCACTGGCTTTATGAAAGTGGTTGAGTTTCGGGCAAAGGCTATTATCATTTAAACTATAAACTCAGTGTCTCCCAAAGTTAGCTTCGTCTAAATCCAGGAATGATTAAGAGCAGTTTGAAGGCCAAAGGCAAGGTGAGGGTTGGCCAGGCCAGATCTCCTTCACTGCCGTAATTTTCTAACTGATATAACTTTTGCAAAGGCAGTTTCAGTGAGGTTGAGCTAAGTTTAAAGGTAAAAACAAGAAAAAAAATAGGTAAATGAAGCTAAACTTGGGTAATGAATAAAATATATTCCAAGTTAACTGTTCCAGAGTGCCACAACTTGGGACTCAGCGTTAGCATTTCTTTCCACTGTAACTGTGGTTTCCATATTGTCAGTGAACAGTTTCCTGGTAGTGAAATTTACCCTTGGATAACTAGCTGTTTCCACATGTTCATGGCCTGTGTGGAGGACTTGGATAGTCACATGCATCTGAAATTCCTATGCAGTCATAAGGTAGAGGCAGTTGTTTTACATATTTCATTGCTCAGATAAATAAGTTGATTAGCAGGGCATGGCATCAGGAACCTGTGGTTCCAACTTCTTAAGAGGCTGAGGCAGGAGGATCACTTCCGCCTGAGAGTTCGAGTCCAGCCTGGACAATATAGTGAGATCCTGTCTCTTAACACAATAAATAAATAAGTTGATCTCGTGTCTACATGTGGATTTGAGAGCTGGTGAATGAACATGAGTTTGCTTAGAACACATTTCCTCCCATCATGGCACTTTGATCTGGTTGAAGATAGGAGAGTGGAATACACAAGGTCCAGAGGCTGAAGAAATTACAGTGCATTTGTAGAAATGCTAATGACTTACAGTGGATGGAGCACAGGGCTTGGAGAGACATGTTCCCAGAGCGAGCAGAGCCAGGAGGTCTTTGCGTAGCCAGTGAGGAGCCGGGGCTCAATCTTGGGAAGAGCGGGAAGCTCTACAGGGCTTCAAGCGGGCAATGACACCATCAGCTTTGCTTGTGGAAAGGTCACTGGCAGAAGCATAGAGAGGTCGAGTTGGAGTGGAAAACTGTTAGAGGGTTTTAGAAATAATCCAGGCGAGAGAATGATGGTGAACTCAATTAAGGTGGACAGGGAGGCAAGTTCACTGCGTTGAGAGTAAGGAAACAAAATAGGGTAGAAACAAGAGCGTGAACCACAGCTGTGGGCAAAGCCAGCAGGGGGTTTGCAAAGAAACAGGCTCAGCTTCTGAGGCAAGACCCACAGAGACCTGTTGTGATAGAATCTCTTAAAAATTTTTCTTTTCAAATATCTAATTGACAAAGTTCGAATTGAAGGAGCATGGAGAATTTCACACCCAAATATGGCCACCTGGTATAATATTTATTTTGAAAAACCCTTCGAAATCTACAGGCCTTGGAAAAGACTTTTCCCTTATCCTCATAAAGATCAGATGGGCCTGCCAAGAAGAACAATTGCTTTATCCTTCTCTTCTCTACTATCTCATTATCTATTTCAGGAAAGGAAAGGAAGAAAGTAGCCAGACTGGCCTAATCATTTTACAAAATAATGCCTGCGTCCCGGCTTCATTCAGCTTCCCAAGAGAACCCATTTATAAGTCAATCTTTGTTCCTAGCTTCCATTCATTCTCCCAAATACCCATGCATTTTTATCTTGGTAATCATTTCATGCTCCTCAATTGAATTACCTATATTTCCCATCTCTTTTAACATTTAAAGATTAATTAATCATTTCATGCCCCACAACAGAATAACCCATAACCCCTTACGAAAGGAGGTTCTGTAACTGCCCAGTGGGGTCACCTTGCCTGCTGCCTAGACAGAGCCGATTTATAAAGACGGGAATTGCAGCGGAGAAAGAGTAATTCATGAAGAGCCGGCTGTGCAGGAGACCAGAGTTTTGTTATTACTCAAATCAGTCTCCCCGAAAACTCCGGGAATTAGAGTTTTTAAGGACTATTTAGTGGATGGGGGGAAGCCAGTGAGCCAGGAGTGCTGATGGATCAGGGGTAAAATCAAAGGTAGTCAAAGCTGTCTTTTTGTGCTGAGTCAGTTCCTGGGGGCCACAAGATCAGATGAGCCAGTTAATCCATCTGGCTCATCTGATCTTGTGCACAGCTGATCCACCAAGTGCAGGGTCTGCCAAATATATCTCAAGTAGTGGTCTTAGGAGCAGTTTAGGGAGTGTCAGAATCTTGTAGCTTCCAGCTACATGACTCCTAAACCATAATTTCTAATCTTGTGCTAATTTTAGTCCTACGAAGGCATTCTAGTCCCCAGGCAAGAAGGAGGTCTGCTTTGGGAAAGGATTGTTATCATCTTTGTTTTAAACCATAAGCTGTTTCTCCCAAAGTTAGTTCAGCCTACACCCAGAAATGAACAAGGACAGCTTGGAGGTAAGAAGCAAGATGGAATCGGTTAAGTTAGATCTCTTTCACTGTCTCAGTCATAGTTTTGCAAAGGTGGTTTCAGTTCTCCTTGTCTCTCCCTTTCACTCTTTCCCTCCCTCTCTCCTTTTCTTTTCTGAGTACATCAAATATAATTCACCAATGTACATAGTAAAGAGAACGCAAGAGGAGTGATTCCCAAACCTGAGCAAGCATCAGAGTCACTCGGAGGGCTTGTTAAGAGAGATGGCTGGGTCCCAACTTCAGAGAGCCTGATTCAGTAGGTCTAGGGTGGAGCTGAGAACTTGCATTTTCCCAGGTGACAAGGCTGCTGGCTCAGGGATTACATTTTAAGAACCCTGCTCTGGAGTATAAAAGATCCACTGCCCAGCCTGCAGACAGGACTCCTCCTCCTACCCCCATTTTACACAGGTGAACACCTCACTCATTTTTATAAGTTTCCAGAAAATGAAATTCTACAGGCAAGTAATTATTATATCATAATAATTTGTTAAACACTTACCAAATGTCAAGTGAACTAAATTCCATAGTCAGGAGGCTCTTCTGATTCCAGGTTCCTGTACTGCCGTTTAAACTCATTGATGCTTAAGAAGGAACCTCCCTTTGCCTCTCAGTGCTGAGAGTGGGACTCAGGTGTGACTGAGGCTGGGGATATTGAGTGATGGAAATGATGTAATTGTCACCCACTGACTTCTTAGCCACAGTCAGTTCTGGGAGCATTGGTTTTAGGATTTTGATTTACTTGCTTCCAAAGTATCCATAGAAGCCAAGAATCATGGACTTGCATATCTGGATAGGAATCTAGAGATCGCGTCACCTTTCTTCACACAGAAACATTCACCTTTGTCTTGGTTTTCTGCTACAATCCTTCATTAGCCCCTGTCTACAATACCACAGCTTCCATAAAGTCTTCCCAATACCCAGAAGGAGATGGGCTCATTCCTTCTTCTGTGTCTTCATTGCATTACTCCCTTTCTCTACAGAGAAAAAAGCAAGTAAATGCCAGCTCTTGGAGGATTCTTACAAACTTAGTATGATGACTTTATTTGATAGGATAGAAAACTTAGGCCCAAGGAGAAAATTAAAATGTTGACACCTCCACTCACGTTTATCACAGCACTGTTCACAATAGCAAAGACATGGAATCAACCCAGGTGCCCATCAATAGAGGGTTGGATAAAGAAAATGTGGTAGATATACACCATGGAATATTATGCAGCCATAAAAAGAATGAAATCATGTTTGTTTTGTTTTGCAGCAATATGAATGCAGCTGGAAGCTATTATCCTAAGTGAATTAATGCAGAAACAGAAAACCAAATAGCAGACTGGGCGCGGTGGCTTATGCCTGTAATCCCAGCACTTTGGGAGGCAAAGGCAGGCAGATCACGAGGTCAGGAGTTCGAGACCAGGCTGACCAATATGGTGAAACCTCGTCTCTACTTCAAATACAAAAATTAGTCGGGCACGGTGATACGTGCCTGTGATCCCAACTACTCAGGAGGATGAGGCAGAAGAATCGCTTGAACCCAGGAGATGGAGGTTGCAGCGAGCCAAGATCACACCACTGTGATCCAGCCTGGTGACAGAGTGAGACTCCATCTCAAAAAAAAAAAAAGAAAGAAAGAAAACCAAATACCACATGTTCTCACTTATAAGCAGAAGCTAAACATGGGGTGCACGTAAACATAAAGATGGGAACAATAGAGACTGTGGACTACGGGGTGGAGAGAAAGGGAACAAGGGTGAAAAAACTACCTGTTGTACTATGTTCACTACTTGGGTGATGGGATCATGACAAATCCAATCCTCAGCATCACACAATACACCCATGTAACAAACCTGAACATGTAGCCTTCCTTGGATTTGCAACTTCCTTCTAACAGTGTATTGGTTATTGAGTGATCAATGGATTGTTGCCAAATAGTTTATAGAAATGACAGTTCAGAGAAAAGAGCATTAAATACAGAGTCAGGAGACTGGAGTGGGGTCCAGTGACGACGTTACTTATGGCCGGGCACAGTGGCTCGCACCTGTAATCCCAGCACTTTGGGAGGCTGAGGTCGGCAGATCGCGTGAGGTCAGGAGTTTGAGACCAGCCTGGCCAACATGGTGAAACCCCATCTCTACTAAAAATACAAACATTAGTCAGGTGTGGTGGCAGGTGGCAGGTGCCTGTAATCCCAGCTACTCAGGGGGCTGAGGCAGGTGAATCACTTTAACCCAAGAGGTTGCAGTGAGCTGAGATTGTGCCACTGCACTCTAGCCTGGGTGACAGAGCGAGACTCCATCTCAAAAAAAAAAAAAAGGCGAAGTGGTGCTGCAGGCCTTAAGACAAAGAATCTAACATTGCCAGGGTGGGTTAAATAAGGAGATCCCCGAGCTGGTCAAGATAAATCCCTGGAAATTCTGCAGACAGGTGAGAGAAAGACACCCAGTGCAGAAAGAGGGACAACCCCTCACAGGTAACAACAGGGTGTGTGTGTGTGGCTAATCGTAATTGACTTGTGTGACTGGAAGGGTGAAATGTGACTAAGGAACAAGAAGAGGGTAAAGAAAGAGACAGGTTGCAGTGATGCTTCCGATATTTTCCATGAGAATGAAAAATCAGTATATTTATATTGAAATGAAAACAAAAATATTGCTGGAGTGTAAATGAGAAAATGTTTCCGCAAAACCTCTGCCGGCTTTAGAGTACCAGGCAAACATCAGTTATTGCTGCTGCTACCCATGTTGTCAAGTGACAGCAAGTTAGGGAATGCTATCCTTAAAAGATTGCATATAATTTCAAACCGTTGTAGGAAATGCAAAAAAAAAACAAAAACAAAAACAAAAAAAGCCATAAAACGCCTTTAGGAGGGATGCTGTCTTGATCCAAATTGAAGGTGATTTATTACTGCGAGTAATCAACAGTAGTAGGTCCACATCAATTTTATATCTAATTTAAAATTTTGAGCTCTCCATGTGCTCGTTAAAGAATATAATGAATGGCCGGGCGTGGTGGCTTATGACTGTAATCCCAGCACTTTGGGAGGCTGAGACGGATGGATCACGAGGTCAGGAGATTGAGACCCTCCTGGCCAACATGGTGAAACCCTGTTCCTAATAAAGTACAAAAACAGTTGGCCAGGCGTGGTGGCCTGTAGTCCCAGCTACTTGGGAGAGTGAGGCAGGGGAGTTGTTCAAACCCGGGAGGTGGAGGTTGCAGTGAGCTGAGATTGCGCCACTGCATTCCAACCTGGGCGACAGAGTGAGGCTCCGTCTCAAAAAAAAAAAGAAATACACGTAAGGAAACTGAAAAAAAAATTAGTCACATATTCTGAAAGAATTACTGGTAACATTTCAGTGTTCTAGCACTTTTTTCTAAATATACATGTAGATTTTCCCCCATTAATCAGATTTTTCTTTTTCTTCTTTTTTTTTTGTGTGTGTGTGTGTGTGTGTGTGTGTGTGTGTCTGTGTTTTGACCCGACCTCAGATCTCTGCAACCTCTGCGTCCCAGATTGGAGCAATTCTCCTGCCTCAGCCTCCCAAGTAGCTGGGATTACAGGCACCAGCCACTACGCCAGCCTAATTTTTGTATTTTCAATAGAGACGGGGTTTCACCATGTTGGCCAGGCTGGTCTCAAACTCCTGACATCAAATGATCCGCCCGCCTCGGCCTCCCAAAGTACTGGGATTACAGGCGTGAGCCACTGCCCCCGGTCGCCCGGCCTTAATCAGATTTTTCTAAAAACAAAGTGGGAAATCTCCTGGGGACCACAAGGTCGATTCAGCCGCTGTCCTCTGTCTGGGGTTTTCAGAATGAGAGTCTGGAGGGAGTCCCCAGCACTCTCTTCAGAGGCAATACCGCTCTCGGCCACAAGAGGGGGATGTGTGCTCAGGAACGCGGGCCCCAAAGCTGGAAAGCGCTGCCCTGGCACCTGGCGCTGGCAGCTCCCACTTGGATCACCCTGAGTCACTGTTAGATTTATTGCTTACTGCTCAGTGCGCTTCTTGGAAACCTTGGTTCATGAGGAGAAAAAGACAGAGCTCACATGCTCACTCTTGCACCGTTCTGGCCCGAATTTGGCAAATCTTTGGACAGCTCTCCCCTCCGGTTGGAGCCTTGGGCTTCGCAGGTCATCGCCCCCAGCCTCACACCCTTCAGCAATTTCCCATCATTGCCCAGGACCCATAAGGCCTGTCAGGCCCAGATGCCCTGGTCCAGCTTCCGGCCTCCTTCCCTGTCGCCTGCCACCCCTCATACTCTGTTTTCAAACAGCAGTGGGCTGATGTCAGCTGCGATTTCAATCACTGACCTCTGCTACCAGTAGACCTTCTGGCATGCTGTTTTGTTTTTGTTTTTGTTTTTGTTTGAGACGGAGTCTTGCTCTGTTGCCCCTGCTGGAGTGCAATGGTGAGATCTTGACTCCTTGAAACCTATGCCTCCCAGGTTCAAGCAATTCTTGTGCCTCAGCCTCCCAAGTAGCTGGGACTACAGGCACGTACCAACATGTCTGGCTAATTTTTTGTGTTTTTAGTAGATACACGGTTTCACCATGTTGGCCAGGCTGGTCTCGAACTCCTGACCTCAGGTGATCCACCTGCCTCGGGCTCCCAAAGTGCTGGGATTACAGGCGTGAGCCATCATGCCTGGCCTGAACTTGGCAAACCTTTGGACAGCTCTCCCCTGTGTTGCAGCGTCAGGCTTCGTAGGTCATCGCCCCCAACTTCACATGCTTTACTGGTTTCCCCTCATTGCCCTGGACCCAGTCTGAACCTCTTATAAGGCCTGTCAGGCCCCAATGCCCTGGCCCTGCTTCCAGCCTTTTTCCCTGCCACCCACCACACCACATACTGTTATCAGACAGCACTGGGCTCATGTCAGCTGTGATTGCAATCACTCAGCTCTGCCACCAGCTGACCCTCCTGTATGTAACCTTCCAGAAAGCTCTTCCCAGCATTTCTTGGTTTGTTTGTTTTTTTGTTTTTGAGACGGAGTCTCACGCTGTGGCCCAGGCTGGAGTGCACTGGCACGATCTCGGCTCATTGCAACGTCCACCTCCCTGGTTTAAGCGATTCTCCTGCCTCAGCCTCCCAAGTAGCTGGGATTACAAGCACGCACCACCACACCCAGCTAATTTTTGTATCTTTACTAGAGACAGGGTTCAGCCATGTTGGCCGGGATGGTTTCGATCTCTTGACCTCGTGATCCACCCACCTCGGCCTCCCAATGTGTTAGGATTGTGAGCACAGGTGTGTGAGCACCTTACCCGGCCTTCCCAGTATTTCATAAGGAGTTACCTCTTCCCGGAAGTCTCCCTCCAGCCTGCAATTCTGTGTTATGTAATTATCTGAACTTCTGTGGGGCACAGTGAGCCCCCATCACACCACTTAGCACTCTGGAGTGTCTGCCTGCATTCTGAGATGGAAGCTCCATGAGGGAGAGCATGTGTCAGCCTCATGCATGCATATTCCTATCACCTTGACACTGTGCTTGGCACCCCATAGGGCTCAGTAAGGATTTTACTAAATATGGCCAGGTACAGTGGCTTGCACCTATAATCTCAGCACTTTGGGAGGCCAACGTAGGAGGATCGCTTGAAGCCGGAAGTTTGAGACCAGCCTGGGCAACATAGTGAGACCCCATCTCTCCAGTATATTAAACACTCAGCCAGGTATGGTGGCGTGCACCTGTAGTCCCAGCTACTCAGGAGGCCAAGGTGGGATAAGCGCTTGAACCCAGGAGCTCAAGGGTGCAGTGAGCTATGATTGTGCCACTGAACTCCAGCCAGTCTGGCAGAACGAGATTCTGTCTCTAAAAAAAGTTGACTAAATATGTGAATGAAGGAATGAATGAGTGTGTTCTTCCCTGTTCCCTGAGAAGGGTGTGCAAAAGCCAGTGCACTTCCTTCCATCCCTTCCCTCCCTGCTCACCGGGTGCCTCTCATTGTCTCCCAAGCCTCTGCAGACACATCCCAAAGAACAATGCTGCTGAAGGACTAGTTCTGTTCCTTGTGATGGTGGAAAGAAATGGGATTCAGGCCGGGTGTGGTGGCTCACACCTGTATTCCAAGCACTTTGGGAGACTGAGGTGAGAGGATTGTTTGAAGCCAGGAGTTTGAGTCCAGCCTGAACAACACAGTAAGACCCCATTTCTACAAAAAACAAAGATTAGCCAGCTGTGGTGGTGCATGCCTGTAATCTCAGCTGCTCAGGAGGCTGAGGCAGGGGGATAGCTGGAGCCCAGAAGATTGGGGCTGCAGTGAGCCATGAGCACGCCAGTGCACTACAGCCTGGGTGACAGAGTGAGACCCTGTCTCTAAAAAAAAAAAAAAAAAAAGGTCAGGTACAGTGGCTCACACCTGTAATTCCAGCACTTTGGGAGGCCAAGGCAGGTGGATCACCTGAGGTCAGGAGTTCGAGGCCAGCCTCACCAACGTGGCGAAATCCCATCTCTACTAAAAATACAAAAATTAGTCAGGCACGGTGGTATGCACCTGTAATTCCAGCTACTTGGGAGACTGAAGCAGGAGAATCGCATGAACCCAGTGGGTGGAGGTTGCAGCGAGCCGAGATCATGCCACTGCACCCCAGCCTGGGTGACAGAGCAAGACTCCGTCTCAGAAAAAAAATAAAAATTAAAACAATAAATAAAAGAAATGGGATTTGGAGTGAGGCCGACCCAGCCTCAGAACTGGCTCTACCACTTACCAGCTGTGCATGTATCTTATTTTCTTTTGTTTCTACTTTTCTTTTTTTTTTTTTTTTGAGACAGAGCCTTGCTCTGTCACCCAGGCTGGAGTGCAGTGGCATGATCTCAGCTCACTGCAAGCTCTGCTTCCCTTGTTCACGCCATTCTCCTGCCTCAGCCCCCTGAGTAGCTGGGACTGCAGATGCCCACCACCACACCCACCTAATTTTTTGCATTTTTAGTAGAGACGAGGTTTCACCATGTTAGCCAGGATGGTCTCCATCTCCTGACCTCGTGATCCACCCTCCTCGGCCTCCCAAAGTACTGGGATTACAGGCGTGAGCCACCACGGCCGGCCATGTACCTTGTTTTCTCCATTTGCAAAGTGAGGAAAACAGGACCAAACTTGCAGGGTTGCTGTGAGGCAGCGCTTGCCAGCCTGACACGTGGTAGGCAGTCATTAGATCAGGGTCTTCCTCCCACTTTCCCACTGCCCCAGCCTAAGCTCCCTCCCCTCTGGAGCCTTGGGACACACACACCCCTGTAATCTCAAGTAGCAGCCGCTACTACCCTGACCCACCTCTGTCCTCCCCCAGGTTACCCTGTGCTCTATCCCCCCACAGAGAATAGTGACAGACATAGAATAGATGCTCCAAAGATATGAAAAGAATGAAGGAGTGAATGAAGCAGCCACTGCAGTCTCCCCTGGGGCGTGTTCTCCAGTAGACACCAGCCTCCTTTTTTTTTTTTTTTTTTTGAGACAGAGTCTTACTCTGTCACCCAGACTGGAGTGCAGTGGTATGATCTCAGCTCACTGCAACCTCTGCCTCTGCCTCCTGGATTCAAGTGATTCTCCTGTCTCAGCCTCCCAAGTAGCTGGGATTACAGGCAACCACCACTACACCCAGCTAACTTTTGTATTTTTAGTAGAGATAGAGTTTCACCATGTTGGCCAGGATGGTCTCGATCTCCTGACCTTGTGATCTGCCTGCCTTGGCTTCCCAAAGTGCTGGGATTACAAGTATGAGCCACCGCGCCCGACTTGAATTTTTGTATTTTTAGTAAGAGATAGGGGTTTCACCATGTTGGCCAGGCTGGTCTTGAACTCCTGACCTCAGGCGATCCGCTTGACTCGGCCTCCCAAATTGCTGGCATTACAGGCGTGAGCCACTGCATCTGGCCTGCCACCAGCCTCTTGATAGGCAGGCCAGACAGAGCACCTGTGAACACACAGGTGCCAGGACATCTTTTCAAGGCAAGGACAAGAAACAGAAAAATTGACACTGGACTTTACCAGAGAACAAAGAGGAAGGAGGAGGGAAGATGAAGAAAATGTATAGCCCTGCGGGAAAAGGAAACTTCGAGAACTGCTGGGCCTGGATTCTTGTGCATGGCATTAGGGCACCCCTGCAAGTTGCCACAAGGATCACACCCACGCGACTCTGTCATCTGAGCAAACCCCTCCGAAGGGTGTCTGCATTCCCCACAGCCATTGCTGGTTCTAAGAGAACAAGTTTCAAAAAAGGCTTTAAAAATGTTTTTATTGATTTATTTTTTATTTTTGGTAGAGATGGGGTCTCACTATGTTGCCCAGGCTTGTCTTGTACTCCTGGCCTCAAGTTATTCCCCTCCCCAATCCCACCTCATCCTCCCATAGTGCTGAGATTACAGGTGCGAGCCATTGTGCTAGTCCTGAAATCACTTTCTAAATTTCATCATGCTTCCTCTTGTGAACATTTTATATCACGTGTATCCCGAGGCCCCCTTGACAGCCCTCCTCAGGGCCCCTCTGCACCCTCCTGTGTTATATGTGATCGGAGCACCCCTAGAGCTTCATCATCTGTGATGAGCACCCACCGTCTCTCCAGTCAGAACCATCGACTGATGAATAAGGGCGGATTTCTTCTCAAATGATCTCCACCCCCAATTCATTACATTGCAAAGACTGAGCTCAGAATGGCTTATCTGATGCTTGGTGCGGCTGTACTTTTTTGGAACACCGTTCATTGTGGACACAAGTTCTCTCCCGTGTGATGCTCTCGGGTGCAAGCTGTGATGGGGGTTTCACACGCTTCAGTGCTGTGTCCTCCCCTGTGATTTTTGCATCTCTGATAACAGCTTGCCTCCATCTGAGGATTTTCCTCCGCTGGTGCCATTGATCGGGAGTCTCTCTAGTATGAATTATGAGATGAATGGAAATTTTCCCTCATTCATAATATTTGAAGCTTTCCTCTGCCCTGTGAGTTTTTTGATATTCTACTGGAAATTCTGCCCAAGTGTTTTGTCATGTGTATCAGACCAGTAGAGTTTAGGCTTAGAGTCTGCAATTTTCCCAAAGGGTACCTTTTTTTTTTTTTTTTTAAGAGATGGGGTCTTGCTCTGTTGTCCAGGCTGGAATACAGTGGCATGATTATAGCTCACTGCAGCCTTGACTTCCTGGGCTCAAGTGATCCTCCCACCTCAGCTTTCTGAGTAGCTGGGACCACAGGCACACACCACCGTTCCTGGCTGGTTTTTAAATTTTTTATAGAGATGAGGTCTCACTGTGTTGCCCCGGCTAGTCTCGAACACCCAGGCTCAAGCGATCCTTCTGTCTCGGCCTCCCAAAGTACTGGGAGTACAGGCATGAGCCACCGTGCTCAGCCCAAACTTTATTCTGAGTGCCATGGTCATTGCTGATGGTCAGCACCCCCTGGAATGCAGTGGGGTGCCCACCCCCACCACTCTGCATTCTGCCCATCCTTTAAGCCTGGCCCAAAACCCACCTGTTCCCTGAAGCCTTCCTGGGATACTATGAGCCTGAAGCCCTGCTCCCCTGCTTCCCTTAATGATAATTCACTGCCTGCAAAAACCGTTTAACACTCATGCCACACTTAGCCCTTCGTTAATTTTTGATGACTTTTTCTTCCTGAGCAGACTGAAAGATATTTGAAGAGGGGCCACCTCTTGTCCTCTGGATATGCCAAGACTCCTCTGAACCCTGAGACACTCAGGGTGGCTTGGTGGACTGTGTGGACAAGCAGACTGCTTATAACTGTGACAATGTCGTCTAGGCAGACGGGTTTGTAGTTCAGGGCGTTAACCTTCCACTGAAGACATAGCCCACCTTCTTCAGGGTGATTGTCCCTTGAAGGTCACACAGGGAGGAAGGTGATCTTATACTTACTGCCACCTCTTCCTCCCCTCCCAACCTCCAGCCGCAGGCAGGCCAGCGGCATTAGCCGAGGTGGCCGATGTGTCGTCTCTGCAGTCTCAGCTCTGCCTGGGAGGTGTTGCTAGTTGCCCTGCATTGCACTAGCCCTGGGAGCGATTTTGGGGATGGGCAGGCAAGGAACAAGCAAGAAGTCAGTGTTGCTGGTCAGGCGCAGTGGTAGCTCACACCTATAATCCCAGCACTTTGGGAGGCCAAGTTCTGTAGATCACCAGAGGTCAAGGGTTCAAGACCAGCCTGGCAGCATGGTGAACCCCCATCTCCAGTAAAAATACAAAAAATAGCCAGGCATGGTGGCGCACACCTGTAGTCCCAGCTACTCAGAAGACTGAAGCACTAGAATCGCTTGGACCCAGGAGGCGGAGGTTGCAGTGAGCCGAGGGCATTCGACTGCACTCCAGCCTGGGCGACAGCGAAAGACTGTCTCAAAAAAAAAAAAAAAGAAAGAAATCACCGTTGCTGTGGAGCTGTGCATTCACAGTCCTAGTTAAGTATGACCAGCTCAGGGACCACCCTCGATGTGAACTTGGGGCTCTCTGAAGGGAAGGCTACGCCTTACGCCTGTCTCTGTGTCCACAGTGCCCAGCTTAGCAACTGGCTCATAGTAGGTGTGCATTCAGTATCTGCTGAATGAACATTGCACTCTGGTTCCCAGGCAGCCAAGGAGTTCGTGGTGGTAGCGAGGAGAACAGACCTTAAGGACTGTACTGAAATGTCCCACCTGGGTCTGCTCCTGCCCCTGGGGAGGACATCGTCCCATTGGTATATGGCTAAATTCTGGGTCTCAAGGACACAGGACAGAAAAGGTCCCTCGCCTTTTGTTGGTGGTGAAATGTCAATCTCCCCTGAAGAAAAGGGAACAAATTTCTGTCCAAGTCCAGAGCTGTTTTTTTTTTGTTCTGTTTTGTTGGTTTTTTTGTTTTGTTCTGTTGTTTTTTTGCAAGATGGAGTCTTGCTGTGTTTCCCAGGCTGTAGTGCAGTGGCGCAATCTCAGCTCACTGCAGCCTCCGCCCCCAGTTCAAGAGGTTCTCCTGACTCAGCCTCCCGAGTAAGCTGGGATTACAGGCGAGTGCCACCACACCCAGCTAATTTTTGTATTTTTAGTATAGACAGGGTTTCATCAGGTTGGCCAGGCTGGTCTCAAACTCCTGACCCCGCCTGCCTCAGCCTCCCAAAGTGCTGGGGTTACAGGTGTGAGCCACTGTGCCCGGCCAAGTCCAGAGTTTTATATAGCCTTGGAGCTCTCTTCTAACTTTAAAAGCTACAAGCTGGGCGCAGTGGCTCATGCCTGTAATCCCAGCACTTTGGGAGGCTGAGGCGGGTGGATCACCTGAGGTCAGGAGTTCGAGACCAGCCTGGCCAACATAGTGAAACCCCATCT
>NW_012110408.1:147193-148423 GCF_000951045.1 Mandrillus leucophaeus | reverse complement strand
CCTGTAATCCCAGCTACGCGGGAGGCTGAGGCAAGAGAATCACTTGAACTCAGGAGGCAGAGGTTGCAGTGAACCCAGATCACGCCATTGCACTCCAGCCTGGGCCACAGAGCAAGACTCCGTCTCAAAACAAACAAACAAAAAACCTAGTAAGTTCAGTATGTTCTTGGTATCTTGGTACAAATAGTAAGAACTAGTTCTTAGTGTTGGTACTGCCTATGAGAACTGCATTTCCTAGAAAGCCAAGTCTTCCACACTGCTGAACTTTGACTTGGTGAACATGTCAGCAGGTCACTGAGCACTCAGGAGAGAAGGAAAGCACTCAGGAAAGAAGCTGCCTCTGCATCTGCTTACCAGAGACCCGTGTATTTACCCAGTTCTCTCCAGGCCAGAGGAGACAGCCAGTTGCTGGCTTCATTGCTGCAGTCCTGGAATTGTATAGCTGGAATGCCATTTACAGTGAGCCTCCAGAATATCCTCGGCCGGGTGCAGTGGCTCACACCTGTAATCCCAGCACTTTGGGAGGCCAATGCGGGCAGATTGCTTGAGGCCAGGAGTTTGAGACCAGCCTGGGAAACATGGTGAAACCTGGTCTCTAATGAAAACGCAAAAATAAACCAGGCATGGTGGTGTGCGCCTGTAATTCCAGCTACTTGGGAGGCGGAGGCAGGGGAATTGCTTGAACCCAGAAAGCAGAGGTTGCATTGAACCAAGATCATACCACTGCACTCCAGTCTGAGCAACAGAGCGAGACTTGATCTCAAAAAAAAAAGAATACCCTTTCAAATCCCTCCTCTGATGATGATCCCCAAGCCAAATTAGATAAGAAGTTACAAAATTGAAATTAACAACCAGGCTGGGCATGGTGGCTCATACCTGTAATCCCAGCACTTTGGGAGGCCAAGGCGGGAGGATCACTTAAGTCCAGAAGTTCCAGACCAGCCTGGGCAACATAGCAAGACCCTGTCTCTGTAAATGATATTTTTTTAAAAATTAGCCAGGTGCAGTGGAGCATGCCTGTAATCCCACCTACTCAGGAGGCTGAGGCAGGAGGATTGCTTGAGCCCAGGAGGTCGAGGTGGCAGTGAGCTGTGATACTACTGCACTCCATCCTGGGTGACAGAGCAAGACCCTGTAAGAAAAGAAAAGGAGAGAGAGAGAGAGAGAGAGAGAAAGAGGAAGGAAGGAAGAAGGAAGGAAGGAAGGAAGGAAGGAAGGAAGGAAGGAAGG
>NW_012110408.1:137278-146983 GCF_000951045.1 Mandrillus leucophaeus | reverse complement strand
GGAGGGGAGGGGAGGGGAGGGAAGACCAGGTGAAGGCTACTGGAGAAGCAAAGGACTGGAGGGAAAGGTCACCCTAAACTAGGCACCCCCATGGGGGTGGCAAAGACTGTTCTAAGGAGAATGAGAGGGCCAGGCACAGTGGCTTACACCTGTAATCCCAACACTTTGGGAGGTCAAGGCAGGTGGATCACTTGAGGTCAGGAGTTCGAGACCAGTCCGGCTAACATGGTGAAACCCTGTCTCTACTAAAAATACAAAAATTAGCCAGGTGTGGTGGCACAGGCCTGTAATTCTAGCTACTCGGGAGGCTAAGGCGGGAGAATTGCTTGAACCTGGGAGGTGGAGGTTGCAGTGAGCCATGATCAAGCCATTGCACTCCAGCCTGGGTGACAAGAGCTAGACTCCATCTCAAAATAGATAAGGAGAATGAGAGGCTTCTATGAAATTGCTCAAAAAACTGGATCTAGATGGAGAGCTGTAAAGATACCCCTACCCCATCCCCACTCCCCACTATGGAGGGTACTAGATCCTTGTCCAGAAGAGTCAAGCCAGCGCCCTGAAGCCCTAACTGGATCTCTCACTGGGCCTTTGGCCCTCACTTGCCAAGTGCGTAAGTGACTCACAATCACAGTCACCATTGTGTGTCCAGGGCCAGTGGTGCCAATTGTTTCCCATGCAGTATCTCATTTAGTCCTCCCAGCAACCCTTTGAAAGAGATGTGTTTCTATCCTCGTTACAAATGAAAGAAAAAAAAAAGACTTAAAAAGGCTAAATAACTTGCCCAAGGTCATGCAGCTAGTAAGTAGAAGAGCAGGGGTTCAAATCCAGCTCTGTCCATCACCCATGCTTCTAAAAGTTCTCATTTTTCCATTGAGGAATTTTTAAATTCCATTTGCTGGAAGAACCAGCCCATTTTCTATCTGTCACAGGGCCATCTTGAAATAGTCCTGCCTCCACAGTCCCTTCTTCAGCCTGTTAAAGCCACAAAAACTTTCCCAAGATCCTAAGACCAGTAGGCAAGAAGCACTTCCAATCCCTATTAAAGCCTTGTTCATGAGAGAACTCAAGCTTTCTACCCTCAGCCACTGGAGTTTCTGCTGTGGGAACTGGGGGACATTCTTGAGCCATGGAAGCCTTGAGGCCGCTGGGACTCAGGAATCTGTGATGATGCCCTCAGTTCCATGAGTCTTGGATTCCAGTTTATTTCTGCTCCACTATGTCTGAGGCCTCCTCTCCTCGCAGCAGCTATTGGGGCTGAAATGTCCAAAGTAGCTTTTGCAGTCACGTAACTGATGCCTCATGTTCTTCCATGTGGTCTCTCTCCCCGAAAGAGCAGCCTTGTCATCTCGTACAGTTGTTGGGCTCTGAGAACTCTCTATGGATGCTCTACACCGTTGTGCCATTAACTCTATGGCAACCCTCTATGGATGGTCTATGCCATTGTGCCATCACCTGTGCTACCCCCAGCCCCTCCATGGAAACTGCTGCCCAGGTAGCTGTGTCACACCAGGATCTCTGCCACCCCCAAGCCCCCAAATATACAGTTCACTGGACCAGGATCCCATATAGGCTGGCCAATGATTTTGAAGTCATCTGGCTCAAAAATGGAGGGAAAAACAGCCAGGCCAGTCAGATGGCCCGTTTTAGAAATTGGAGCGGAAAAACCAGACAGTAGAATCAGTGAGCCACAAGATGTCCTGAAGGCAAGTAGGGCCTGGTTGGACCAGTGTGCTGGCCAAAATTACACTGGAGAAGAAACTTGGCGGTGGAAGCAAAACCAAAATGAGCTATGCCGTGGAGAAAATCTCCTTGTTGTGGAGGAAAAATGAGCTTGGTTTTGGCAAGAAGATAAAGAAGGAGAGGGCGAGAACAGAGCTGGGACTCCACAAAGGGCCGAGAGAAGCCAGCCCAGGCTGCCTCCTGCCGTGGCTATTACTGCAGCCAGTTTGCCACTCATTCCCTCGGCTGTCAGTTGGCCTAGAAGTGGGCGGGTGACTTAGCTGAGCTGGTAAAATATATGGGGATTTCCAGCCCATGCAGCACGCTCTCCCATTTGCCAGGTACAGTGGCTCACGCCTGTAATCCCAGCACTTTTGGAGGATGAGGCAGGTGAATCACAAGGTCAGGAGTTCAAGGCCAGCCTGGCCAAGATGGTAAAACCCCATCTCTACTAAAAATACAAAAATTGGGGACTGGGCACAATGGTTTACGCCTGTAATCCCAGCACTTTGGGAGGCCGAGGTGGATGGATCACCTGAGGTCAAGATCAGATCAGTCTGGCTAACATGGTAAAACCCCATCTCTATGAAATATACAAAACTAGCTGGGCATGGTAGCACACACCTGTAATCCCAGCTACTCGTGGGAAAAGGCAGGAAAATCACTTGAATCCAGGAGGCGGAGGTTGCAGTCAGCTGGGATCGCGCCACTGCACTCCAGCCTGGGCAACAGAGTAAGACTCTTATCTCCAAAAACAAAAAAAAACTAGTTGGGTGCAGTGGCAGGTGCCTATAATCCCAGCTACTCAGGAGGCTGTGGCAGGAGAATCACTTGAACCCAGGCAGCAGAGGTTACAGTGAGCCAAGATCATGCCACTGCACTCCAGCCTGGGCGATAGAGTGAGACTCCGTCTCAAAAAAAAAAAAAAAGTATGGGGAGATGGCTGGGACCATCTTGAGACCATGAGGCAACAAGACCAAGGGGAAAAGCCCACATACTGAGGATGGCAGAGCCTATGTCCTCCATGACAGCATTGAGCCACCATACCTATCCTGGAATCCCCGCTTCCAGTTTTACTGATCTGTAAGTCACTGTCTTTATTTTCTAGGCAGATTTCTGCTACCTGCAGCCTACAGCATTCCTCACCGCTTCTCAGAACCCCATGACTCTTGCTATAACTCCCAATGGAAAATCAACCTAAGTTTAGACATTAGAAATCAAATTATTGCTCATATAGAGGGAATAAGAATCAGGATTGGTCCTAGCCTACAGAGGAACCCCAGCTCTGAGTCCTAGCCCCAAAGCCTAGGGGATATGGACAAGGAAAGAAAGAGATATTCAGGCCGGGCGCGGTGGCTCACGCTTGTAATCCCAGCACTTTGGGAGGCTGAGGCGGGCGGATCACAAGGTCAGGAGATCGAGACCACGGTGAAACCCCGCCTCTACTAAAAATACAAAAAAATTAGCTGGGCGCGGTGGCGGGCGCCTGTAGTCCCAGCTACTCAGGAGGCTGAGGCAGGAGAGACTCCGTCTCAAAAAAAAAAAAAGAGATATTCACGAAAGTTCCAGAAATTTTTTTTTTTTTTTTTGAGACGGAGTCTCGCTCTGTCACCAGACTGGAGTGCAGTGGCATGATCTCGGCTCACTGCAACCTCTGACTCCCTGGTTCAAGTGATTCTCCTGCCTCAGCCTCCCGAGTAGCAGGGATTACAGGTAAGCACCACCACACACAGCAAATTTTTTCATTTTTTTTGTATTTTTAGTAGAAATGGGGTTTCACCATATTGGCCAGGATGGTCTCGATCTCCTGACCTTGTGATCCACCGGCCTCGGCCTCCCAAAGTGCTGGGATAACAGGTGTGGGCTACCATGCCCGGCCTTAGACATCTTCTAAAACAGGGCTCACTAGTGAATTGTATCAATTCAGTGGGGCTTTAATGCCTGAGATTTGGAGCGGGAGCAAGGGAACTAACTGGAAGAAGTTGATGGCGGCCGCAACTAAATTGGCCTAGTGGGAAACCAGGCCTTTTGGTTACTGTCCAGCCATAAACTTTAGTGCCGTTTTAGATTCTCAGGAATAAGGTGTCCTCAGTTGCCATTCTCTGTGTGCATAGCCACCATCCCCCACCCCCTCTGCAACTTTATTCATTCCTTATCTCCCCCACCTCTTCTCTTTTTTTCTACATTTTCTTTCTGGCTTCTCTTTTTTTTCTTTTTCCTTGAGATGGAGTCTCACTCTGTCACCCAGGCTGGAATGCAATGGTGCGATCTTGGCTCACTGCAACCTCCACCTCCCGGGTTCAAGCGATTCTCCTGCCTCAGCCTCCCGAGTAGCTGGGACTATGGGCGCCCACCACCTCGCCCAGCTAATATTTTGTAATTTTAGTAGAGACTGGGTTTCACCATATTTGTCAGGCTGGTCTTGAACTCCTGACCTCATGATCCATCCGCCTCGGTCTCCCAAAGTGCTGAGATTACAGGCGTGAGCCACTGCGCCCCTTTCTGGCTTCTCTAAGCAAAGCTAGGAGGCAGAAATCTACAATACCTAACTCACTTCTATTAAGAACTCAATGGGCCAGCTGTGATGGCTCACGCCTGTAATCCCAGCACTTTGGGAGGCTGAGGCGGGTAGGTCACGAGGTCAGGAGTTCGAGACCAGCTGGCCAACGTACTGAAACCCTGTCTTACCTAAAATACAAAAATTAGCCTGGCGTGGTGATGCATGCCTGTAGTCCCAGCTACTCAGGAGGCTGAGGCAGAATTGCTTGAACCCGGGAGGCAGAGGTTGTGGTGAGCCGAGATTGTGCCACTGCACTCCAGCCTGGGCAACAGAGTGAGACTCCATCTCAGGGAAAAAAAAAAATTTTCAATGAGAGAGTTACTGTAGGGAGAGACAAGGATGTATTTTGGAAGACTTAGAATGCTGGTTGAAGGCCAAGCAACGAGGTTGGTAGGAGAGAAGCAATCAGTTGATGAGGACTAAAGAAAGCTTTCTTCTGGTCTTTCATGAAACATGGTGTGTGTGTGTGTGTGCGTGTATGTTGCTTCAACACAAGAAATATGCCTGATTCTTCCCTTATGGAATGAGAAGCTGAACCCAAGAGCTCTAGCCCGTCCTCTTTAAATCTCCATTTTTGAAAATATGAAACAAAGAGAAACTGGCATCCTCCTAATGTATCTTAGAAATACACATTATTTCATTTTACTCAGACCTGGAGAAAAACCACCCGCAGCCCCATTTTCCCATCTCCAAACAATCTCCAGCATTTGTAGAGATGTGGCCCTGCAAATTCATCAGATATATGGGGCCCACCCATGGTGTGTTGTGATATTAGAATTTGCAACTGCCAGATTCTGGCACCAAGCCCAGCACCTCTCAATCCTGTCCTTCTGCACCCCACATATTGTATGATGTTTTGAAGGGCAAAGCCAGTGCAACATTGATTTTTGCCTGTTGCTTCGTTCCCTCAACAGAGATGTACGGAATGAAAGCTTCGATTGGGGTGAAAGAAGCAAAAAGTTTAAACCTCTACTTTAGGATTAATGCTTTAATGTGAATCTTTTTTTTTTTTTTTTTTTTGAGACAGTCTCACTCTGTGGCCCAGGCTGGAGTGCAGCGGCATGATCTCGGCTAACTGCAACCTCCGCCTCCTGGGTTCAAGTGATTCTCCTGCCTCAGCCTCCCAAGTAGCTGGGACTACAGGTGCCCGCCACCACGCCCGGCTAATTTTTGTATTTTTCGTAGAGATGGGGTTTCACCATATGAACTGGTATCGAACTCCTGGTATCTATATCAAACTGGTATCGAACTCCTGACCTTGTGATCCGCCTGCCTTGGCCTCCCAAAGTGCTGGGATTACAGGTGTGAGCCACGGTGCCAGGCACTTAATGTGAATCTTAATAAACCCTGAATTCCTCCAGCAAGTTTCCCTATATATCACTGAGGATGCTCTGAAATCCAATAAGGAAAAAAATTGGAAGACTTTTTCCCCTTCTTTGTCATCAAGGTTTTTCTCTGGGATGAATTAGCCTGATTAGTGCCTGAAAGTTCTCCCACGATTTGTCCAAGCTCATTCCTTTTTTTGTGTGAATTCTCCAATGATGAGAAAGCTAAGCTTGTCCCCAAGTGATTTTCCACACTAATTATACTCCTAAAACTTCTCTCCAGTGTGGATGCTCTCACATTCCGTATTCTCCATGCTTCCCCGAGTTTTCCACCTTCATTACATATGACCATTTTAAATCCCCCCTGAATTAGCTGATACTGTCTAAGTAAGGAACTCTGACTGAAGGTTCTTCCTCCTCCATTATACTCACAAGGCCCCTCTCTGCTTACAAAATCCCAGATGTCTGATTAGATCTGGGCACCATCTCAAAGCATTTTTACATACATTACACACAGTTTTCCTCCTTTGTGAATTCTCTGATGTTGAATGAGCTGTACTGTCTCGAAAGCTCTTGCACATTTCTGCATTGATAGAGTCTTTGTTGCATGTCAATTAGCTGATGCTGCATTGGAATGTTGACGATGCCTCCCCATTCCCAGGGATTCTCTCCAAAATCAACGTTACAGTGTTCAATAGCGTGGGAGTCCCAGGGAAAACTGTCTATATAAATGACAGATGTTCTCTGTGATACAAACACTAATATTGAATAAATTCTGAATTCTGTTGCACAACTTGGCCGTATCTTATTTGGAGTTTCTCTCACTTCTAAAACATGTAAATGGAATAATGGATTTTTTCTGTATTCATGGCACTCAATAGGACGGGGTCCCTAAAATGGTTCTCTACAATGTCCCCATATATGCAATGGCCCAAGGGGTTCTTCCTGACTGCCACACAAACAAAATCCACTGACGACTATGGCATTAAAGAGTTTCATTGATAAACCCTGAATGCCTCCAGCAAGTTTCCCTATATATCACTGAGGATTCTCTGAAATCCGATAAGGAAAAAAATTGGAAGACTTTTTCCCCTTCTTTGTCATCAAGGTTTTTCTCTGGGATGAATTAGCCTGATTGGTGCCTGAAAGTTCTCCCACGAGAAGTATTTTTTCTTTTTCTTTTGAGATGGAGTTTTGCTCTTGTTGCCCAGGCTGGAGTACAATGGTGCGATCTCGGTTCATCACAACATCCGCCTCCCGGGTTCAAATGATTATCCTGCCTCAGCCTCCCTAGTAGCTGGAGTATGGGCACCTGCCACCATGCCTGGCTAATTTTTGCATTTTTAATAGAGACAGGGTTACACCATGTTGGCCAGGCTGGTCTTGAACTCGTGACCTCGGGTGATCTGCCCGCCTTGGCCCCGAAAAGTGCTGGGATTACAGGTGTGAGCCACCATGCCCAGCCTACTCTGATTTTTCAAAATTCTTGTGGTAAAAACAAGATAGATATGTTGGAGTTAGTAGTCACTTAGAGATAGAAAAATGTCTTCAAGAGGGGTTAAGTGTTGTCAGATGTATCTGCGTGGCCAAGAACTTAGATACAATGAAAAAGTATGAAAGTTAATTCATGTCAGGTAACCACAAAAGGTTGTGTTCACAATGATGTCGGGGATCTCACGAAGGTTCCTTAATATAGACAACATTTCAGCAATAGCCATATTTTAAGCAGTCATCTTTTCTCTCCACAATGTATTCCTGGAACTGCTTTGTTAAAAAGTCACATTTTCTTTGAATAATTACTCATATCCTGAAGCAGCGTCAAACAAATTGTAATTCTAATAAATATATCATAAAAACAAAAACATAGCCAGGTGCGGTGACTCACACCTATAATCCCAGCACTTTGGGAGGCCGAGGCACGTGAATCACCTGAGGTCAGGAGTTCAAGACCAGCCTGACCAACATGGTGAAACCTTGTCTCTACTAAAAATACAAAAACTGGCCGGGCGCGGTGGCTCACGCTTGTAATCCCAGCACTTTGGGAGGCCAAGGCGGGCGGATCACGAGGTCAGGAGATAGGGACCACGTCTCTACTAAAAATACAAAAAATTAGCCAGGCGTGGTGGCAGGCACCTGTAGTCCCAGCTATTCAGGAGGCTGAGGCAGGAGAATGGCATGAACCCGGGAGGCAGAGCTTGCAGTGAGCCGAGGTCAAGATCGTGCCACTGCACTCCAGCCTGGGCTACAGAGCAAGACTCTGTCTCAAAAAAAAAAAAAAAAAATACAAAAATACAAAAATACAAAAACTACCCAGGCATGATGGTGCTTGCCTGTAATCCCAGCTACTCGGGAAGCTGAGGCAGAAGAATTGTTTGAAACCAGAAGGCGGAGGTTGCAGTGAGCCGAGATCACGCCACTGTATTCTAGCCAAAACAGAAACACGCCAAGTAATCCCACTGATTTTTTTTTTTTTTTTTTTTTTTTTTGAGACGCAGTCTTGCTCTGTCATTTCAGCTGGAGTGCAGGGGCATGATCTCGGCTCACTGCAACCTCCGCTTCCCAGGTTCAAGTGATTCTCCTGCCTCAGCCTTCCGAGTAGCTGGAATTACAGGCACTCACCACCAAGTCTGACTCATTTTTGTATTTTTAGTAGAGATGGGGTTTCACCATGTTGGCCAGGCTGGTCTAAAACTTCTGACCTCAGGTGATCCACCCACCTCTGCCTCCCAAAGTGCTGGGATTACAGATATGAGCCACTGCGCCTGGCCTCAATTTGGTACTTTTTTTTTTTGAGACGGAGTTTTGCTTTCCTTGCCCAGGCTGGAGTGCAACAGCATGATCTTGGCTCACCGCAACCTCCACCTCCCGGGTTGAAACAATTATCCTGCCTCAGCCTCCCGAGTAGCTGGGATTACAGGCATGTGCCACCATGCCTGGCTAATTTTGTATTTTTAGTAGAGACAGGGTTTTGCCATGTTTGCCAGGTTGGTCTCGAACTCCTGACCTCAAATGATCCACCCACCCTGACTCCCAAAGTGCTGGGATTGCAGGCAGGAGCCACCACGATCGGCCAGTTTGAGTGCTTTCTATCAATCCACCTTTGTCTCCTGACTCTTCCTCCTCTTCATATTGTTATTGAGTCCATCTAGTGAGTTTTAAATTTTTGTTATAAAATTTTTGTTTTAAAATTTCCATTTGAGGGTTGGTGCTGTGGCTCATGCCTGTAATCCCAGCATTCTGGGAGGCCGAGGCAGTCGAGTGACTTCAATTCAGGAGTTTGCAACCAGCCTGGGTGACATGACGACACCCTGTCTCTACAAAAAATACAAAAATTGTGCTCGCTTCAGCAGCACATATACTAAAATTGGAACAATACAGAGATTAGCATGGCCCCTGCGCAAGGATGACACGCAAGTTCATGATGCATTCCCTATTCTTGCTACAGTCCACTGCCCGTTACCTCGCTTTGCTTCCCTTCCCCGGATCCTGCCATAATGTCACAGGCCTGTGACATCATAACCTTGCCATGTCCATCTCGCGTTGTACCACTGAGGTTGGCAATTGGAAAACAATTTGCCCATCCTCACTCAGGCATGGTGGCTTGCCACCTACTACTGTAGCCCTCGTGCAACAATAAATAAATAAATAAAAATACAAAAATTAGCCAGGCATGATGGTACACGCCTTTAGTCCCAGCTACTAGGGAGGCTGAGTTGGGGGGATCACTTGGGTCTGGGAGGCAGAGGCTGCAGCGAGCTGAGATTGTGTCACTGCACACCAGCCTGGGCAACAGAGACTCTTGTCTTAAAAAAAAGATGGCCAGGCACAGGGGCTCATGCCTGTGATCCCATCTACTTAGGAGGCTGAGGCAGGGGAATCGCTTGCACCTGGGAGGGAGAGCTTGCAGTGAGCCGAGATCATGCCAGGGCACTCCAGCCTGGGCAACAAGAGTGAAACTCCATGTCAAAGCCTCAAAACAAAACAAAACAAAACAACAAAACAAGGCCAAGTGCGGTGGGTCATGCCAGTAATTCTGGCACTTTGGGAGGCCGAGGCAGGCAGATCATGAGGTCAGGAGATCGAGACCATCCTGGCTAACAC
>NW_012110408.1:134254-136983 GCF_000951045.1 Mandrillus leucophaeus | reverse complement strand
AACAAACAAAAACTAATAAAAGAATAGTAAGGGAATACTAAGCAACTCTACCTATATGAATCCAACAAGTTGGATGAAATGGACCAATTCCTTGAAAACTACAAACTACCAAAAAACACTCAATATGAAACATAATTTTTAAAATCTTGCAACAATTTTAAAAATTGAATTCATGGTTTTTTATTTTATTTTGTTTTATTTCAAGACTGCATCTCACTCTGTCACCCACACTGGAGTGCAGTGGCACAATCATGGCTCACTGCAGCCTTGACTTCCTGGGCTCAGGTGATGCCCCCATCTCAGCCTCCTGAATAGCTAGGACTACATGCACCTGCCACCATGCCTGGCTAATTTTTTTATTTTTGTAGAGACAGGGTTTTGCCAAGTTGCCCAGGCTGGTCTCCAACTCCTGGAGCTCAAGCAATCCACCTGCCTTGGCCTCCCAAAGTGTTGAGATTACAGACATGAGCCACTAAGGCCGGTTGAATTCTTTTTCTTTGTTTTGTTCTGTTTTGAGATGGTGTCTCGGTCTGACACCCAGGCTGGAGTACAGTGGCGCAATCTCAGCTCACTGCAACCTTCGTCTCCTGGGTTCAAGCAATTCTCTTGAGTAGCTGGGACTACAGGCGCCCACCACCATGCCTGGCTAATTTTTTTTTGTAATTTTAGTAGAGACAGGGTTTCACCATATTGGCCAGGCTGGTCTCAAACTCTAGACCTCAGGTGATCCACCCACCTCAACCTCCCAAAGTGTTAGGATTACAGGCATGAACCACTATGCCTGGCCTTGAATTCATAGTTTTAATAAAACAATTTCTTGTCTTCGTGGTCACATACAACTAGTTTGAAGATTCCCTGGAAGGACCCACGTGACTGCAGATCAAGTTCTACTCTAGGTGGAGATTTCTTGCAGCGGAGGATACAATACAAGAACAGCAGGAAAAAGGATATTAACACATGAAGGCTGGAAGGTCAAATGCACACTTTCTTATCCTCTCTCTGCAGGGACAGCACAGACATATCTTTTCCAGAAGCAAACTGCAAGGACCTGTGTGAGACTCCAGAACTCAAGTGGAGTCAAAATTTGTGTGGTTAGGCCAGGCGCAGTGGCTCACCCCTGTAATCCCAGCGCTTTGGGAGGCCGAGACGGGAGGATTGCTTGAGTCCAGGGAGTCTGTGACTAGCCTGGACAACATGGTGAGGCCTCATCTTTATTTAAAAAAAAAAAAATTAGGCCAGGTGTGGTGGCTCACGCCTGTAATCCCAGCACTTTGGGAGGCTGAGGCAGGAGGATTGTTTGAGGCCAGGAGTTGGAGACCAGCCTGGGAAACATGAAGAGACCCCATCTCTACAAAAAATAAAAATAAAAATTAGCTGGGCATGGTGGTGTATGCCTATGGTCCCAGTTACTTGGGAGGCTGAGGCATGAGAATCACTTGAACCCAGGAGGCGGAGGTTGCAAGGAGTCGAGATTGTACCACTGCACTCCAGCCTAGGTGGCAGAGTGAGACCCCATCTCGTAAATAAATAAATAAATAAATAAATAAATAAATAAATACATACATACATACATACTGGATGGAAATTACATCCATGCCCTGTAATTTCAAAGAAGGGAAAATCAAAGAGAAATCTGCGGTGTAGAGGAAATCCCCTTGGACCTGGGATCTGGTCCAGACCAGGCACCGCCCTGCCAGGGAGCAGTGTGTGCACAAGAAATGGTGGGGGATTTTCTATTCTGGGATGAGGGAGAACTGCTGGCAGTGCTCTATGTTTTTTGTTCGTTTGCTTGTTTTTGAGACGGTCTGGCTCTGTCACCCAGGCTGGAGTGCATGTTGCGATCTCAGCTCACTGCAACCTCCACCTCCTGGGCTCAAGTCATCCTCCCACCTCAGCCTCCCAAGTAGCTGAAACTACAGGCCTATGTCACTATGCCCAGCTAATTCTTGTAGTTTTTTGTAGAGATGGGGTTTCATCATGTTGCCCAGACTGTTCTGAACAATCTTAGGTGATCTGCCCGCCTCGGCCTCCCAAAGTGCTAGGATTACAGGCGTGAGCCACTGCCCCCAACCTACACCCTACCTTTTGTGTGTGTGTGTGTGTGATTGACTGATTGATTGATTGAAATATTCTACTTTTTCATAGTTAAAATTGCTTATAGGCCATGTGCAGTAGCTCACTCCTCTAATCCCAGCACTTTGGGAGGCTGAGGGAGGATGGCTTGAGACCAGAGTTTGAGACCAGAATGGGCAATATAGTGAGACCCCCATCTCCATAAAAAAAAAATTTTTAATTATCTGGGGGTAGTGGCTCATGCCTGCAGTCCTAGGTACTGAGGAGGCTGAGGCAGAAGGATCACTTGAGCCTGGGAGTTTGCTGTGATTGCACCACTTCCCTCCAGCCCGGGTGACAGAGCAAGACCCTGTCTCAAGAAAAAAACAATAAATAATTTAAAATTGTTTATAATAATTATTATTTCATTAGTCATACTAACCAATACCCTCTTTTTGTGAACAATTTTTCAAAATGGTATTTCCTTTTTTTCTGCCAGGATATAGACACAATACTGCATATACTCATTTGAAGGTATACAATTCTGTTACTTGTCTTTTCCCTTCACTTTTTTTTTTTTTTTTTAAGACAGTCTCACTCTGTCGCCCAGACTGGAGTACAGTGGCACAATCTCAGCTATCTGCAAGCTCTGCCTCCTGGGTTCAAGTGATTCCCAT
>NW_012110408.1:130825-132009 GCF_000951045.1 Mandrillus leucophaeus | reverse complement strand
GGCTCACTGGAACCTCCACCTCCTAGGTTCAAGTGATTCTCGTGCCTCAGCCTCCTGAGTAGCTGCAATGATAGGCACCTATCACCATGCCCAGCTAATTTTTTTGTATTTTTTGTAGAGACAGGGTTTCACCATGTTGCCTAGACAGGTCTCAAACTCCTGGCCTCAGGCGATCCGCCCGCCTCGGCCTCCCAAAGTGCTGGGATTACAGGTGTGAGCCACCGCACCTGGCCACCCTATATTTTTGGTGTAGTTTTTCTTACATTAGAATGACATGATAAAGGCTAAGCCCTACGTGAAATGGACACATTTGGTATTTACGACACTGGCTATATAGCATTTGCTTTCTGCAATGATTTTAAAATGCTTAGAAATAAAATCCCTGGCCGGGCATGTTGGTTTGCACCTATAATCCCAGCACTCTGGCAGGTCAAGGCAGGAGGATCACTTGAGCCAGGAGTTCAAGATTAGCCTGGGCAACATAGTGAGACCTCATCTCTACAAAAAATAAACAAAATTAGATGGGTGTGGTGGCATGCGCCTGTAGTCCCAGCTACTCAGGAGGCTGAGATGGGAAGATCTCTTGAGTCTGGGAAGTCAAGGCTGCAGTGAGCTGAGACTGTGCCACTGCAGTCTGGCCTGGGTGACAGAGCAAGACCCTGTCTCAAAAAATAAACAAAACCTCTGCTACTCTCAGAAAATGACGTTAATTCAGAGGAATAAAATGCTGTGGTGGTGTGGGATGCGGTGGTGCACACCTGTAATCCCAGCTACCCAGAAGGCTGAGCTGGGAGGATCGACTGAGCCCAGAAGTTCAGAGCTCACCACTGTGATCTCACCACTGCACTCCAGCCTGGGTGACAGAGTGAGACTCTGCCAAAAACAAACAAACAAACAAACAAACAAAACATAATATTTGACTTCGTATGGCTGTTATTGGGATTAAATGACGTAATGTATGAGGAACTAGTATATAAAGTATAAAATGATGTTAAAATCTTAGTTATAAGAGTTGTTGATGGTATTATTTGGGGAAATGAAACCAACTTATTGAGCATGCACCTAGGCTAAAAGGTGGTGCCCATCCTACAGGGATAAGGCATTGTTAAAAGTTTTAAAAGAGGCTGGGTGCAGTGGCTCACATCTGTAATCCCAGCACTTTAGGAGGCCGAGGTGGGCAGATC
>NW_012110408.1:128353-130215 GCF_000951045.1 Mandrillus leucophaeus | reverse complement strand
ATTTTATTTTATTTTATTTTATTTTATTTTATTTATTTTGTAGAGATGGGGTCTCACTATGTTACCCTGGCTGGTCTGAAACTCCTGTGCTCAAGCGATCTTCCTGCCTCGAACTCCCAAAGTGCTAAGATTATAGGATAAATCTGCTGTCTAAAACAAAAATACAGCTGGCACGGTGGCTCATGCCTGTAATCACAGCACTTTGGGAGGCCGAGGAAGGCGGATGATCTGAGGTCAGGAGTTCGAGACCAGCCTGGTCAACATGGTGAAACGCTGTTTCTACTAAAAATACAAAAATCAGCCAGGCGTGGTGGTGGGTGCCTATAATCCCAACTACTTGGGAGGCTAAGGCACGAGAATCATTTAAAAACCCAGGAGGCGGAGGTTGCAATGAGCCGAGATGGCACCATTGTACTCCAGCCTGGACAACAAGAGTGAAACTCCATCTCAAAAAAAATGAAGAAATAATAAATAAATAAATAAATAAATAAATAAATAAAACAAAAGCACAACCTGAAAAAAAAAATTAGTACCCTTCATACAGCAGGAGGATGGGCTTCCATGTCTGCAGCTCCATCTCCAATCATGATTATTTTCTTAAAATGAAATTTTTCCTTTAAAAGTCGAATCACTTTTCCTTTTCCACCAGATCTGGCTATTGGCTGCGTGTCATCAAAACGTGCATATCCACCTTAAAAGAGCAGTAAAAACAGGGTTAAAGACCCACAGAAGTATCTTACCAGTGCCAGCTTTCTGCATAGATGATATCTTCACTTATATATCACTGAGAAGGCAAAAAATGGCTCTCGGTAAAGTCGCACAGCCTGGAGCTCCATACCTGTTCCTGGGAATAAACAAGCTTTGCTTTTCTTTTATTTCCTTTTATATTATGATTATGATTATAGAAATGGGGTATTGATATGTTGCCCAGGTTGGTCTGGAACTCCTAGACTCATGTGATCCTCCTGCCTCGGCCTCCCAAAGTGCTAGGATTACGGGTGTGAGCCACCACACCCAGCCAATCTTTGCCTTTAAATTACAAATATCAATTGTAGAGATGGCTCTATTAGGTCATAAATACCTAGGGGTGAATTTGTTGTATCCTTTAAGCTTCCAGTAATTCTCAAACCTTGTTGAGGTGGTAGAATATCATAAAATAGTAATACATAAAATTTATTTATTTATTTATTTATTTATTTATTTATTTATTTATTTTGGGGACAGAGTCTCGCTCTGTTGCCCAGGCTGGAGTGCAATGGTGTGATCTCGGCTCACTGCAACCTCCGCTTCCCAGGTTCAAGCCATTCTTGTGTCTCAGCCTCCCCAGTAGCTGGGATTACAGGCACATGCCACCACACTGGCTAAGTTTTGTATTTTCAGTAGAGATGGGGTTTCACCACATTGGCCAGGCTGGTCTCAAATTTCTGACCTCAGGTGATACACTCTCCTCAGCCTCCCAGAGTTCTAGGATTACAGGTGAGCCACAGTGCCCAGCCTTAATATATTAAATTTAAAATGTTAATATATAATGTCACCCAAGAGGAAATCTAGCTTATTTTTGGTCAATTATTTCTATTCTTACAGTAATTACCACACTCAGTCTTGACTTCTTTTTTCTTTTTCTTTTTTTTTTTTTTTTTGAGACAGAGTCTCACTCTGTCACCCAGGCTGGAGTGCAGTGGCGCTATCTTGGCCCACTGCAACCTCTGCCTCCCAGGTTTAAGCAACTCTCCTGCCTCAGCCTCGTGAGTAGCTGTGATTACAAGTGCCCGCCACCATGCCTGGCTAATTTTTGTATTTTTAATAGAGACGGGGTTTCACTATGTTGGCCAGGCTGATCTCGAACTCCTTATCTCAGGCAA
>NW_012110408.1:121428-124155 GCF_000951045.1 Mandrillus leucophaeus | reverse complement strand
TCTGCCACCTGGGTTCAAGCGATTCTCTTGCCTCAGTCTCTTCAGTTGCTGGGATTACAAGTACCCACCACCATGCCTGGCTAATTTTTGTATTTTTTTAGTAGAGTTGGGGTTTCACCATGTTCGTCAGGCTGGTCTCAAACTCCTGACCTCAAGTGATCCACCCACCTCGGCCTCCCAAAGTGTTGGGATTACAGGCATGAGCCACGGTGCCCGGCCTAATTTTTGTATTTTAGTAGAGACGGGGTTTCACCATGTTCATCAGGTTAGTCTCAAACTCTTGACCTCGTGATCCGCTCACCTCGGCCTCCCAAAGTGCTGGGATTACAAGTGCTAAGGCCACCACGGCCGGCCTTATATGTGTTTTTCTATATGCACTTAGAAATCAATGGGTAGGGCTTGGCTCCTCTAGGAAACAATTCCACAACTCTACTCTGCCCATGGACCCAGAAAAACATAAGATGAGGACAAACAAGGAAAGCTTAGGTTTTCCCTGGAGAAAGAGGAAATGTAGAAACGGACAGGACCAGACAACTGGCCAGACAACACCATGTGTAAGTGCCAAAAGAACCACACAGACTGCGCCTTTAATTCCAGCACTTTGGGAGGCCGAGGTAGAAAATCACTTGAGGCCAGGAGCTTGAGAATAGCCTGGGCAATATAGCAAGACCCCATCTCTACAAAAAATGTTTTAAAGGCTGGGTATAGTGGCTCAAACCTATGATTCCAACACTTTGGGAGGCTGAGGTGAGAAAATTGATCACTTGAGGTCACAAGTCCAAGACCAGCCTGGGCGACACAGTGAGATCCTGTGTCTATAAATTTAAAAAAAAAAAAAAAATTGGCATGGTGGCCTATGTCTGTACTCCCAGGTACTTAGGAAGCTGAGACAGGAAGATCCCTTGAGCCTAGAAGTTTGATGCTGCAGTGAGCTGTGTTCATGCCACTGCACTCCAGCCTGGGTGACAAAGTGAGACCCTGTCTCAAAAAAAAATTTTTTTTAATTAGCTGGGCATGGTGGCATGCACCTGTAGTCCCCACTACTAAGGAGGCTAAGGTGGGAGAGCCACTTGACCTCAGGAGTTTGAGGCTGCAGTGAGCCATGATTATACCACTGTACTCCAACCTGGGCAACAGAATGAGACTCTGACTCTAAAAAAATAATAATAGGCCGAGTGTAGTGGCTCACACCTGTAATCCCAGCACTTTGGGAGGCTGAGGCAGGTGGATCACTTGAGGTCAACAGTTCGAGACCAGCCTGGACAACATGGCAAAACCCGTCTCTACTAAAAATACAAAAATTAGCCAGGTGTGGTGGCGGGCGCCTGTAATCCCAGGTAGTCCAGAGGCTGAGGCAGGAGAATTGCATGAACCTAGGATGCAGAACTTGCAGTGAGCTGAGACTGCACCACTGCACTCCAGCCAGGACAACAGAGCAAGACTGTCTCAAAAAAAATAAACACATAAAATTTTGCTGGGTGCAGTGGCTCACAACTGTGATCCCAGCACTTTGGGAGGCTGAGGTGAGAGGATCACCTGAGGTCAGGAGTTTGAGACCAGCTGGATCAACATGGTGAAACCCCGTCTCTACTAAAAATACAAAAACTAGCCTGGCATGGTGGTGGGCACCTGAAATCCCAACTACTCGGGAGGCTGAGGCAGGAGAATCGCTTAAACCTGGGAGGTGCAAGTTGCAGTGAGCTGAGATCGCACTATTGCACTCCAGCCTGGGTGACAGAGCGAGACTCTGCCTCCAAAAAAAACCAATTAATTAATTAATTAATTAAAAGTAATAATAAAATTTAAAAATAAAATTGAAAATAAATAAACCACCCAGAGGGTGCTCTAAAGCAATAGTTAAATGCTTTCAGGAGGAGGTGCACCCCAACACTGGTGCTGAAACACACCTGGAGCAGGGGCTCCACTTACCTTATGCAGGTGTGGAAGGTGCTCTGTTATGAGTCTCTGCACCTGCTCCCTGGAGGGCTGGATGAGGGCTAAGCAATCCATAAAAGCAGCTTTGAAAGGCACTGCCCGCCCATGGCTGGCCGTGTCCTAGGAGGGAGACCCAACAGTCAGTCCAGCCAGGTCCACTGTCCTCGAGGTTAACATGCTTTACTGCCCCGGGTCTGCATAACATCCACCAAAAGGAAGATGCTACCAAGAGTCCCACTGTACAACAGACAGGCTCTGCTGCTATGAGAGCAAGGCCTTGGAATAAACTTTTGAAAGTTTGCTTGAAAATAACATTAACAGGCCAGGTGCAGTGACTCATGCTTATAATCCCAAAACTTTGGGAAGTTAAGGTGGGCAGATCACCTGAAGCCAGGAGTTGGAGACGAGCCTGGCCAATATGGCGAAACCCCATCTCTACTAAAAAAATGCAAAAATTAGCCGGGCGTAGTAGTGCGCACCTGTAATCCCAGCTACTTGGGAGGCTGAGACAGGAGAATTGCTGGAACCTGAGAGGCAGAGGTTGCAGTGAGCTGAGATCGTGCCACTGCACCCCAGCCTGGATGACAGAGTGAGACTCCATCTCAAAAAAAAAAAAAAAAAAGTCACACAGCCTATCCATAGGTAGTTTTCTTGAAAGCCATGAGCTGTCATAAATCCAGAAAGATACCAAAAGCTAAACGTTCTTCCACGAAAGGCAGCTGAAAATGAAATGTTGGCCGGGCACGTTGGCTCATGCCTGTAATCCCGGCACTTTGGGAGGCCAAGGTGGGC
>NW_012110408.1:117799-119093 GCF_000951045.1 Mandrillus leucophaeus | reverse complement strand
AAGGAAAGGAAAGAAAAGAAAAGGAAAAGAAAATAAAAGCAGAGAAAAAAGAAAAGGCTTCAAGGAGGCACAGATATTTGAGATGAATCTGACAGGTAAGTGGTCCTCTGAGTGGGTTGTCGAAGGGCAGGGCATCGACTTGGTGTGTACTGGGAGGAGAGGGATGGAGGTGGAGACAAGGAGAGAGGCTTGTGATGGCAGAGGGAGGAGCGTGAGCAAAGACAAGGAGGAGGAAGAAGCAGATGACCTGCTGGCAGCTACCCTGTGACTTGGCCCAGGAGCCTGGCAGTGCATCAGGAGTTCAGACTCAGCGGATCCTAGGGCCAGGCTAAGGAGTTTAGACTTTAACTTCCAGATATTGGGAAGTTAAATGTAAGCCTCAGAAGAAAGGTCAGAGCTAAATGTAAGGGCTAAACATACACAATGTTGCCAATGTAGAGGTGCTAGTTGAAGATGTGATCTGATTAAAGTCCAGGGAGAGGCCAGGCACAGTGGCTCACGCCTGTAATCCCAGCACTCTGGGAGGCTGAGGCGGGAAGATCACTTGAGGACAGGAGTTCAAGACCAGCTTGGTCAACATGACAGAACCCCATCTCTACTAAAAATACAAAAATTAGCCGGGCAGGGTGGTGTGCACCTGTAGTCCCAGCTACTCGGGAGGCCGAGGCAGGAGAATCACTTGAACCTGGAAGGCAGAGATTGCAGTGAGCCACGATCATACCACTGCACTCCAGCATGGGCGACAGAGCGAGACCCTGTCTCAAGAAAATAAAAAATAATAAAAAATAGGCTAGGCGCGGTGGCTCACACCTGTAATCCCAGCACTTTGGGAGGCCAAGGCGGGCAGATCACGAAGTCAGGACATCGAAACCATCCTGGCTAACACGGTGAAACCCCATCTTTACTAAAAATACAAAAAATTAGCTGGGCGTGGTGGCGGGCGCCCATAGTCCCAGCTACTCGGGAGGCTGAGGCAGGAGAATCACCTAACCTGGGAGGCAAAGCTTGCAGTCAGCCGATATCGTGCCACTGTACTCCTGTCTGGGCGACAGAGCGAGACTCTATCTCAAAAAAAAAGAAAAAGAAAAAGAATAATAATAAAAATAAAGATCAGGGAGAATAGAGAGAGGGAGAAGAGAAGAGCGCTAAGGACAGAGCCTACAGGACCACCACCTTTACGTCCTGATTTGAACCTGGGCAGGAGAAGGAAAACGGTGAAGTTACAGGAAGAAATTCTGGGAGGCACACTGCTGCACAAGCTGCAGAGGACAGAGATTCAAAAAGAATTTTTTTT
>NW_012110408.1:116543-117579 GCF_000951045.1 Mandrillus leucophaeus | reverse complement strand
TTTAAAATTTTTTTTGTAGAGATGGGGGTCTTGCTATGTTGGTCAGACTGGTCTTGAACTCCTGGACTCAAGCAATCCTCCCACCTAGGTCTCCCAAAGTGCTGGGATTACAAGCATGAGCCCCCATGCCTGGCCTTTATTTTTTAGAAAAGCTTTGGACTAGAATTAGGGTGAAAGGGATCCTCAAGGTGGCCTACACCAGCCTCCCATCAGAGACTAATATGTCATATACAAGGCTACACAGATGACGTAAGTAGTCTATATTTAGAATAGACTGTGGTTAAAAACAGACTCAAAGCAGCTGACCAACCCACTGCTCAACTGATTTCCAACCAATGCAGTTGGCAGAATAATGCCATTTAAAGTCGACCTGGAAAAAAAAAATCTTTTAAGTCAAGGGTCAGCAAGCTATGGCTTGTAGGCCAAATCCACCCTGACATCTGGTTTTGTATGGCTCACAAGTAAGAATGATTTTTACATTTTATTTTACTTCTTTTTTTCTGTCACCCAAGCTGGAGTGCAGTGGTGCCATCATAGCTCACTGCAGCCTCAAACTTCCATCTTGGCCTCTTAAGTAGCTGGGGCTACAGGTGTGAGCCACCATGCCCAGCTGACTTTTACATTTTAAACAGTTGGGAAAAAAACTCAATAGAAGAATAATATTTTTTAACATGTAAAAATTAACGAAATTCAAATTTCAGGCTGACCGCAGTGGCTCACACCTGTACCCTAGCACTTGGGGAGACTGAGGCAGGAGGATTACTTGAAGCCAGGAGTTCAATACCAATCTGGCAACATAGCAAGACCCCATCTCTACAAAAGTATTTTTTCAATTAGCCAGGTGTGGTGGCATGCGCCTATAGACCTAGCTACTCAGGAGACTAAGGAAGATTAGTCAGAAGGATTGCTTGAGCACAGGAGTTTGAGACTGCAGTGAGCTAAGCCATGACACCGCACTCCAGCCTGGGTGACAGAGAGACCCTGTCTTAAAAGCAATAATAATAATAAAAAATAAAAATGAAATTCAAATTTCAGT
>NW_012110408.1:105794-113294 GCF_000951045.1 Mandrillus leucophaeus | reverse complement strand
ATGCACCACCACACCAGCTAAGTTATTATTATTATTTATAGAGATGAGGTCTTACTATGTTACCCAGGCTGGTCTTGAATTCCTGGCCTCAAGTGATCCTCCCATCTCGGCTTCCCAAAGTGCTGGGATTACAAGTGTGAGCCACCGTGCTGGCCAAAATAGAATGTTAGAGACTCACTTTACATTGAATTTACTTGGAAGGCTGATTCTTTTCCCACACCCTCCCTAGGAGAGCGAGCAGGATTTTAGGACCTTAATTCTGCCCATGAAATGGTCAGGCCAGGGGAGATGGCCTTCACCTGTTGGGTTACAAGAGTATCAACGCCCTCCCTGTTTGATTGAGCAGCACAGGAAACTCAGCCACAGCTCCTTTTTGCGCTTCCCATCCTGCTCTGCAAAATGCTTTACTTCCCTGTACACTTCTGATTTCCTCGTTTTTATTTCTATTTCTATTTTTATTTTGAGACGGGGTCTCACTCTGTCGTCCAGGCTGGAGTACAGTGATGTGATCTTAAATCACTGCAACCTCTGCCTCCTAGGTTCAAGTGATTCTCCTACCTCCCAAGTAGCTGGGATTACAGGCGCCTGCCACCATACCTGGCTAATTCTTTTGTATTTTTAATAGAGCCAGGGCTTCACCATGTTGGCCAGGCTGGTCTCAAACTCCTGACCTCAAGTGATCCACCTGCCTCGGCCTCCCAAAGTGATGGAATGACTGGTGTGAGCCACCACGCCTGGCCAATTTCCTCCTCTTTTCATTGTCTCCACCAGGAGTGACTCACAATTCCTGCATATTTAAAATTCTTGTGGCTGTAGGGGAAAAAAATCTGCTGAGTAAGTTCAGTTGCTTCAAAGTAAATTGTGTACATTAGAATTCCACACACGGAAAAATCATTGCCGGAGACTGGACTCTGGATTCTTCATATTTGGCTCTAACAGGGAGGGAGAGGGCAGGGCCAGGGGTAGAATACATCCCGGTGGGTAGGTCTATTCTCAGATTCTCAGACACAGCGGCTCCCAGGCCCCATCCGGACCACTGCCTTCTGCAGCTCAGAACAGAACACAGAACTTCTGCCTGGCTTGCTCCAGCTAGTTCATGTGGGGCAAGCAAAGGGACAACTGATTTTAGAAAAAAAAAAAAAACTACTGCTGACAAGGCCTTCTCGCCCCTAGTTCCAAAGTACAAAAGCAAGTTTTCCTGCAGGACCAGCCTTTGGAGGCCTGATTTTGGGTAAGAGGAAAAAAAAAAAAAAGTTCCTTGCCCAAACAAACGCTTTCCCAACTTCTCAATCTCTGTATCTTTCAAGAGACGTCTAAGGTCACCTTGCTTCCTTCATCTTTTGTTAGAACTGACCTCTTGTCTTCACTTGTGTAAGAAAAAATAAAAGCTGGTACAGAGGTTGTGAAGGTCACACATAGTTGCGAGAACCAAGCTTACTTGCTTTGGTAGTAGGGATAAATTTGTTCAGGTCCCCAGGCACTGAAAGAGTACATAGTAGATTCTGAAAACAGACACTAATGGCCAGATGCGGTATCTCACACCTGTAATCCCAGCGTTTGGGAGGCCAAGGCAGGTGAATCACCTCAGATCAGGAGCTCAAGACCAGCCTGGTCAACATGGTAAAACCCCGTCTCTACTAAAAATACAAAAATTAGTGAGGCATGGTGGCAGGCACCTGTAATCCCAGCTACTCAGGAGGCTGAGGCAGGAGAATCACTCGAACCCGGGAGGCGGAGGCCGAGATCACACCATTGCACTCCAACCTGGGCAACAGAGCAAGACTCCACATTAAAAAAAAAAAAAAAAAAAAAAAAAAGATAAAAAGATTTATCTCTCATGTGGGATATTGAAGCTTGAACAAAAAAAAAAAAAAAAAAAAAAAACCAACAAAACAAAACAAAAAAGATACTAAGGACTACAAGAAGGCAGGGGAAGGAGGGCAAGGACTGAGAAACTACCTATTGGGTACTGTGCTCAAACCCTGGGTGATGGCATCACTCGTACCCCAAACCTCAGCATCGGGTGATATACCCATGTAACAAACTTGCACACATACTCCTTGAAGCTGAGGTAGAAGTTGAAATTGAAATGATATATAATATAACCGGCTATTCTGGGAAGCTGAGATCTTCTGCATGCCACATAGTTGACACTGATTTTTAAAATTAAGGTGAGGAGTAAACTGCTGGCCAGGCATGGTGTCTCACGCCTGAAAACCCAGCACTTTGGGAGGTTGAGGTGGATTACCTGAGGTCGGGAATTCAAGACCAGCCTGGCCAACGTGGCAAAACCCTGTCTCTACTAAACATACAAAAATTAGCCAGGTGTGGTGGCCCGCACCTGTAATCCCAGCTACTCAGGAGGCTGAGACAGGAGAATCACTTGAACCCAGGAGGTAGAGGTTGCAGTAAGCCAAGATCACACTACTGCACTCCAGCCTTAGCTTCCTGAGTAGTGGGGACTACAGATGCACACCACCATGTCTAGCTAATTTTTTATTTTTTCTAGAAACAGGGTCTCACTATGTTGCCCAGGCTAACCTTGAACTCATGGCCTCAAGGGATCCTCCCACATAGGCCTCCCAAAGTGCCGAGATGACAGCTGTGAGCCGCCACACTGGGCCTGCAGTTTCTTATAAAGCTAAACATATATGTATAAGGCTGGGTGTGGTGGCTCATGCCTGTAATCCCAAAATTTTGGGAGGCTGAGGCAGGCGGATCACCTGAGGTCAGGAGTTCAAAACCAGCCTGACCAACATAGTGTAACCCTATCTCTACTGAAAATACAAAATTAGCTGGGCATGGTCGCGTATGCCTGTAATCCCAGCTATTAGGGAGGCTGAGGCAGGAGAATGGCTTGAACCCGGAAGGCAGAAGTTGCAGTGAGCCAAGATTGTGCCATTGCACTCCAGCCTGGGCAACAAGAGTGAAACTCCATCTCAAAAACAAAACAAAACAAAACAAAAACAAAAACAAAAAAGACCCAGCAATCCCAATCTTGGAGTTTTATCCAAGAGAAATGAAAACATAATCACAGCAGCTTTATCTGTGACTTCCCAACACTAGAAAAAACCCAAATGTTCATCAACAGATAAATAGCTAAACAAATTGTGGTATATCCCTACAATGGAACACTACTCGGTAATAAAAAGACGTGAATTACTGATACATGCTACAACATGGATAAATATTTTCAAAATTATACCGATGGGGCCGGGTGCGGTGGCTCACGCCTGTCATCCCAACACTTTGGAAGACTGAGGCGAGCAGATCATGAGGTCAGGAATTCGAGACCAGATCGCGCCACTGCACTCCAGCTTGGGTAACAAGAGCGAAACTCTGTCTCAAACAAAACAAAACAAAACAAAACAAAAACCCCATTGTTCTCTTTATACAGATAAACTTTTTCTTTTTTTCTTTTTCTTTTTTTTTTTTTTGAGATGGAGTCTCGCTTTGTAGCCAGGCTGGAGTGCAGTGGTTCGATCTCGGCTCACCACAACCTCTGACTCCTGGGTTCAAACGATTCTCCTGCCTCAGCCTCCCTAGTAGCTGGGATTACAGGCAAGCACCACCACGCCCAGCTAATTTTTGTATTTTTAGTAGAGATGAGGTTTCACCATCTTGGCCAGGATGGTCTCAATCTCCTGACCTCTTGATCCGCCCGACTTGGCCTCTCAGAGTGCTGGGATTACAGGCATGAGCCACTGTCCCTGGCCTGAAAGTCAACTCTTAACCGCTTGGGTCTGGACAGTTTGTGTTCGTTTTATTTCCCCTTACCTTGACTTCTTACTTTTAACTCCCAGTTTTTGTTTTTTTAATTTTTATTTTATCATATGTATTCTCACTGTAAGTTGTCTCAGATCAACAAGAAATGAGGCAGAGTATAAAATAAAGAAATAAACATAATCGAATAAAGTTGCTTTTTAATAACAACACAACTCATTTATAAGCAAAAAGATACTGAAAATTTATCTCTAAAGTAAACTATTATGTGCAGAATCTTATGTTCCAGCTGACTTTCATTATAAAACAGAAAACGTGTCCCTTCAGGAAAAAGAATTCTAGTCCCAAAATGTTATAAAAATTATACTTTAAAATGGCAGCATCTATGTAAATTCACATATTTTAAGGCAAGTAAGTATGCTATTGTGAGTTATCAAGAATAATATGCAAAAGAAGTCACAAAATACAAATGCAAAATAACTAGAATTGCTTTTATGTCTTCATGAAATGACTTAAAGCTGCAGGAAAAGAACATGAGTTTTCCTAACAAAGGACGCCACTCTTTGAGTCTCCACGTTCACCTTTCCCTGGAATGCACTGAAGCAGGAATTCTCAGATCATGGGCAAGCTCTTATCCTTTCACTTTCTGACATCCCTGTAAGTCTCTGTTTTTGTTGTTGTTGTTGTTTTTGAGACAGGGTCTTGCTCTGTTGCCCAGGCTGGAGTGAAGTGGTGCGATCATAACCCACTGCAGCCTCGACCTCCTGGGCCCAAGGAATCCTCCCTCCTCAGCCTCCTGACTAGCTGGGACTAGACATAGCCACCATGCCCAGCTAATATTTTTTATGTCTTTCGGAAGAAACGGAGTCTTGCTATGTTGCCCAGGCTGGTCTGAAACTCCTGGCCTCAAGAAGTCTTCCTGTCTCAGCCTGTCAGAGCCCTTAGATTACAGGTGTGAGCAACTGGGCCCAGCTCAGGCCACTGTTTTTACAAGTCCATCAATACTGGTCTTTCCAATCAATTTCTTTTTTCAACTTAAATTTATTTATTTAGAGAGGAAACAACTTAAATAATATATAGTATGTGTGAATTCATGGGTTTGCTATTTTCCTAAGGTACACTAAAATCAATTCATAAGTATTAAAAAAAAAAAAATAGTATGGGGCTGGACGCGGTAACTCACACCTGTAATCCCAGCACTTTGGGAGGCTGAGGTGGGAGGATCACCTGAGGTCAGGAGTTCGATATTAGCCTGGCCAACATGGTGAAACCCTGTCTCTACTAAAAATACAAACATTAGCTGGGCATGGTGATGTGTGCCTATAGTCCCAGCTACTCTGGAGGCTGAGGCGGGAGAATCACTTGAACTCAGGAGGCAGAGGTTGCAGTGAGCCGAGATCACACCACCGCACTCCAGCCTGGGCAACAGAACGAGACTCCAACTCAAAAAATAAATAAATGAGTATAGTGTGTTACCCTAAAACTATCTGTTTCACTCCATGTTGCCCATGGAACAGTGGTGAGGGGCTCTGTCCTGGGGGATAAGTATGCACTGGGCTGCTCCCAGCCCTTGGAAGTAGATTAACTAGGCTGAATGGAGGAGGAAATCTGGCCACAGTGAGATAAGCATGTCAATGAGTCAGCAGAGAGAGGAGGAAGACTCCCCCCAGTTAAAGAGAAAATGAGGCTGGCCGGGTCTGGTGTCTCACGCCTGTAATCCCAGCACTTTGGGAGGCGGAGCCAGGCGGATCACCTGAGGTCAGGAGTTCATGACCAGCCTGGCCAACATGGAGAAACCCCGTTTCTACTGAAAATAGAAAATTAGCCGGGCGTGGTTGCGCATGCCTGTGATCCCAGCTACTCGGGAGGCCAAGGCAGGAGAATCATTTGAACCCAGGAGGCAGAGGTTGCAGTGAGCCGAGATCGCATCATTGCACTCCAGCCTGGACAACAAGAGTGAAACTCCGTCTCAAAAAAATAAATAAATAAAAATTTTTTAAAAAAGAGAAGTCTGGGCACGGTGGCTCACACCTGTAATCCCAGCACTTTGGGAGGCCGAGGCAGGCGGATCACAAGGTCAGGAGATTGAGACCATACTGGTGAACACTGTGAAACCCTGTCTCTACTAAAAATACAAAAACTTAGCCGGGCGTGGTGGCAGGCGCCTGTAGTCCCAGCTACTCGGGAGGCTGAGGCAGGAGAATGGCGTGAACCCGGGAGGCAGAGCTTGCAGTGAGCCGAGATTGCACCACTGCACTCCAGCCTGGGCAACATAGCGAGGCTCCGTCTCAAAAAAAAAAAGAAAAAAAAAAGAAAATGAGGCGAGGTGGGAATACTTTTGCTGAAACATATGCAAGGAGCTCTTGTTGAATGATTGCTGAGCAGGGACATTAAGAAATGTCTTCAGAAAGCATGCGGTGAGGACACCTCACTGTCACATGGTCACCATTAGCAAATAGCTCACCCCAATTCTTTCTTGTTGTGACGTAGAAATGACAGGTGGATTTCCAACAGTCATTCCAATAGAAATCCAACAGTAATTGCAATTGGCTTTTATTTTTATTTTTATTTTTTTGAGATGGACTCTCACTCTGTTATCCAGGCTGGAGTACAGAGGCATGATCTCAGCTCACTGCAACCTCTGCCTCCCGAGTTCAAGCAATTCTCCTGCCTCAGCCTCCCAAGTAGCTGGGATTACAGGTGTGCGCCACCATGTCCAGCTAATTTTGTATTTTCAATTGAGATGGGGTTTCACCGTGTTGCCCACGCTGGTCTCAAACTTCTGGGCTCAAGCAATCCTCCCACCTCGGCCTCCCAAAGTGCTGGGATTACAAGTGTGAGTCACTGCGCCTGGCCAAAAATGCAGATTATTGAGCCCTATCCCAGAGGTATGTTCCTCCAGAGATTATAATGGATGTTAACATTGAGAACCACCGTTCTGGAAGAAACCCTGTTGTACAGTAAACAGAGGGTGAACAGCAAGGAGACCTGAGATCTAGTCACAGATCTGTAGCCAATCAGCTGTGATCTCAAAACAGAGCCAAATTGCTGTCTTCTGGAATGTGGGAAAAGGCCTGGGTCTGAGCAAAAGTTCCCAGCCTAGAAATACCTGGGGGTCTTTTTTTTTAATTAATTAATTTATTTATTTATTTATTTATTTATCTATTTACTTATTTATTTTGAGACAGGGTGTCATTCTGTTACCCAGGCTGAAATGCAGTGGTGTGATCTCAGCTCACCACAACCTCTGCCTCCTAGGTTCAAGTAATTCTGTCATGTCAGCCTCCTGAGTAGCTGAGACTACAGGCACACACTATTACACCTGGCTAATTTTTGTATTTTTAGTAGAGATGGGGTTTCACCACGTTGACCAGGTTAGTCTCGAACTCCTGACTCAAGCGATCCACCCATCGTGGCCTCCCAAAGTGCTGGGATTACAGGCATGAGCCACTGCACCTGGCCTTTGGGTAGCTTTTTGAATTCTGATGCTGCTACACCAGAGTCCATACTTTACGATTCAGTTTACATTAAGTTGTAGAATAGGCTGAAACTAATTTATAACGGGAATGATCAGATCAATGGTTGCCGGATTGGAGGGTGGGGAGTGGATCGACTGAGAAGGTACACAGGGGAAGGTTTTTGGGGATGATAGTGATGTTCTGTCTTGATGGCAATATGGGTTACATGGGTGCATGGATTTGTTAGAATTCATTGAGGGGTACACGTAAGATTTGTACATTTTACTATACGCATTAAGATTTTTTTTTTTTTTTTTTT
>NW_012110408.1:103767-105293 GCF_000951045.1 Mandrillus leucophaeus | reverse complement strand
TTTTTTGAGATGGAGTCTCACTCCCTTGCCCAGGCTGGAATGCAGTGGTGCAATCTCACCTCACTGCAACTTCCGCCTCCCAGGCTCAAGCGATTCTCTTGCCTCAGCCTCCCAAGTAGCTGGGACTACAGGTGCGTGCCACCACACCCGGCTAATTTTCTGTATTTTTAGTAGAGACAGGGTTTCACCGTGTTAGCCAGGATGGTCTCGATCTCCTGACATCGTGATCCACCTGCCTTGGCTTCCCAAAGTGCTGGGATTACAGGCGCAAGCCACTGCACCCGGGCATTGCCCAGGCTGATCTTGAACTCCTGAGCTCAAGTGATCTGCCCACTTCGGCCTCCCAAAGTGCTGGGATTACAGACGTGAGCCACTGCACCTGACCTATATGCATATTTTATGTCCAAAGAAAAAAGGACTATAAATAAATATGAGAGTCTTGTTATAATATGTGTGCTGAAGTGTTTAGGGGTGAAATGTACTAATGCCACAATTCATTTTCAAATGCCTCCAAATAGAATGGTTTGAGGGATGGATAGTTGAATAGGTTATACGATAAACTGAGCATAATGAAATGTTAATTGCAGACTTCAGGGGTGGGTGTGGATGTTCACTGCAAAATTCTTTCAACTTTTCATTAAGTTTGAACATTTCTTAAAAACATTAATTCATTTATTTTTTAGAGACAGGGTCTTGCTCTGTTTCCCAGGCTGGAGTGCAGTGATGTTATCCTAGCTCACTGCAGCCTTGAACTCCTGGGCTCAAGGGACGCTCCCTTCTCAGCTCCCAGGAAGCTGGGACTACAAGTGTGCTCCACCGCACTTGGCTAATTACCCAGGCTGGTCTCAAACTCTTGTCCTCAAGTGATCCTCTCACCTCGGCCTCCCAAAGTGTTAGGATTACAGGTGTAAGCCCCACATCTCAAACGTTTTTATAATGAAACATTCAAGGGAAATTCTGATGCTGACACCCTACACTTAACATCTGTTAATGAGACATTTCCTCAATTAAATATTCTACCATTGGAAACTGGTACATTTCTTTGTCAAAGGCAACAGTTTTTAAGCCATTCACATACACATGTTCCTGGGAGAAGTGACACTGTGGGAGATTGTTGTGATTTTTTACCTCTGAAAATGAACTTATCGGGGAATACGTTCATGATCTCTCCACAGGTTCTAATAAAGGGGGGAGACCTGGGTTCTGCACCTGGCCTTATTGTCGTGGCTACTGTTGCTTTCAGGCGATGGCACCTGTTCTCCAGGTGTGATTCTGGACTTGTACTTGCTTTAGTCATATATGACCACCAGGGGGGAGCAGTCACCTCACAGTTGCCTGGAGCGTCCACACTCTCCAAACTCACAGCTTGAAATGTCACCTGGCTGTCTGAGGTCATCCACGGTTATTTTCTTCCTTCCTTCCTTTCTCTCTCCCCTCCCTCCCTCCCTCCCTCCCTTCCTTCCTTCTTTCCTTCCTTCCTTCCTTCCTTCCTTCCCTCCTTCCCCTCCTTCCCCTCCTTCCTTCCT
>NW_012110408.1:97286-97842 GCF_000951045.1 Mandrillus leucophaeus | reverse complement strand
CATGGGTGCATGGATTTGTTAGAATTCATTGAGGGGTACACGTAAGATTTGTACATTTTACTATACGCATTAAGATTTTTTTTTTTTTTTTTTTTTTGTAGAGACGGGGATCTCACTATGTTGCCCAGGCTGGTCTTGAACTCCTGGGCTCCCACCTTGGCTTCCCAAAGTGCTGGGATTTCCTAAGCCATCATGCCCAGCCTAGAATATTGATTCTTTTCTTTCATGCTATGTTATTATTTAAAGCCATGATTTAAATGATGCTCTGTCTCTGGTCTGGAATGCAAGTTTATTCATTGGAAAAATATGATCTATATTGCAATGTGATCCTCAGGAACACATTGAAGCAAAAAGGAAGAGACTTACGTGCTTTCTCTCTTTTTTTGAGACAGGGTCTTGCTCTGTCATCCAGGCTGGAGTGCAGTGGTGTGATCTTGGCTCACTGTAACCTCTGCCTCCTGGGTTCAAGTGAGTCTCATACCTCAACCTCTTGAGTAGCTGGGATCACAGGGATGTGCCACCATGCCCAGGTAATTTTTGTATTTTTAGTAGAAAC
>NW_012110408.1:88339-92801 GCF_000951045.1 Mandrillus leucophaeus | reverse complement strand
CACTCAGCCTCTTGCAGGAGGGTCTCTTCCCTCCAACCCCACTGGCCCCTCAGGACCCCACATCCCCTGGCACTGTCTGGTGCAGGGACTCTTTTTTCTTCTATACCCCACATACCGTAGAATCTAAGGTAGGGTCTATATCCTCCATGCTTCCTGTGGTCGTGTCCAAGACCTTTCTCTTTCAAAGGCAGCGGAGTCACTTGCTGTCCCTCTCGATGACTGCTGTCTGCTGGTCTTCCGCTTGCACCTCCTCATCCACTGAGGACTTGGGCTCCTGGTTGACTGTGTTCTCCATCCTTCTTGCCATCTTGCAGAGCAGCAACCCCTCTACATTCCCCCAGGAGGTCTGCAACAGTGATTTCATACAAGACGTTGGTGTCATCACCCACGTAGACAGGCCAGGCTACTCCCCATCTCTCTGGGCACCAGGACTGCTGTAGCTCCAGTGATCTTTTCCAATGTGCCTCTCAGCTACCCCTCCCTGTCTGCAGTCACACCTGGGACCCTCCACCACCCAGAGAGGAGACTTCGGACAGCTCCCCGCTGACCTCTCCTCTCATTCCAGAACTCTCCACTTGGCCTCCCCACCTCACTGCTATTCTCTCTGCGGTCATTGCCTTCCTTAATCATGGTTCATAATTAAAATCAACTCCTGCAGGGTGAGGTGGTTCACACCTGTAATCCCAGCACTTTGGGAGGCCAAAGTGGGTGGGTCACTTGAGGTCAGGAGTTCGAGACCAGCCTGCCCAAAATGGCGAAACCCCTGTCTCTACCGAAAATACAAAAATTAGCCGGGTGTGGTGGCAGGTGCCTCTAATCCCAGCTGCGAGGGAGGCTGAGGCAGGAGAATTGCTTGAATCTGGGAGGTGAAGTTTGCAGTGAGCCGAGATCACACCATTGTACTCTAGCCTGGGCAACAGAGGGAGACTCCGTCTCAAAAAAAGAGGAAGGGAAAAAAAATCAACTCCTTTGTCTCCTGACATTGTTCCCCTGAGCGAGGGTGACATGAACAGGCTGGATCTCTTGCATCTGCACCTGGACAGTCAAGTCTCACTGAGAAAGCATGCACTCAGCTGAACTTTCACTTTATTTATTCATCTATTTATTCATTTACTTATTTATTTATTTTAGTGACAGGGTCTCACTCTGTCGCCCAGGCTGGAGTGCAGTGGTGTGATCAGAGCTCACTGCAGCCTCCATCTCCTGGGCTCAAACGATCCTCCCTCCTCAGCCTCCCTGAGAGCTGGGATCACAGATGTGTACCACACCACACCCAGATAATTTTCTAATTTTCTGTAGAGATGATGTCTCACCATGTTGCCTAGGCTGCTCTTGAACTCCTGGCCTCAAGCAATCCTCCTTACCTCAACCACCAAAGTGCTGGGATTGTAGGTGTGAGTCACCATGTCTGGCTGTACTTTCACTTTTTTTTTTTTTTTTTTTTGAGACAGAGTTTTGCTCTTGTCGCCCACGCTGGAGTGCAGTGGTACAATCTCAGCTCACTGCAACCTCTGTCTCCTGGGTTCAAGTGATTCTCACACCTCAGCCTCCTGAGTAGCTGGGATTATAGGTGCCCACAACCATGCCCATTTAATTCTTATATTTTAAGTAGAGATGGGGTTTCACCATGTTGGCCAGGCTGGTCTGGAACTCCTGGCCTCAGATGATCCTCTCTCTCTGTGGTCATTGCCTTCAAAGTGCTGGGATTACAGGCATGAGCCACAGTGCCCAGCCTGGCTGGGCTTTCACTTTAAATTCACAGACTTCAAGTGGGCTGCCTGGCAACTCTTCTACATTTCCCCAGGAGGTTTAAAACAACGATTTCATACTTCCTCTCTCTCTCCTCAAACCTCCTGTGCTTCCTTCCCTCCCTCCCTTCTGCTCAGCTGATGCTCACTTCTCCAACATTACTAGAAGCCCTCAGAGTGAACGTTCTTATCTTCCCACCACCCACCGACTGTGTCTCTGCTCCTTCCACTGTTACTGTGTACTAATTGCCCTTCTGGGGCTGGGCATAGTGGCTCATGCCTATAATCCCAGCACTTTGGGAGGCTGAGGTGGGAGGACTGCTTGAGGCCAGGAGCTTGAGACCAGCCTGGGCACCATAGTGAGACTCCATCTCTACAAAAAAAGTTTAAAAGTTAGCAAGGGGCCAGGTACGGTGGGTCACACCTGTAATCCCAGCACTTTGGGAGGCTGAGGTGGGCGGATCACCTGAGGTCAGGAGTTCAAGACCAGCCTGGCAACATGGTGAAACCCTGTCTCTATAAAAATACAAAAATTAGCTGGGCCTGGTGGCTTGCACCTGTAATTCCAGCTACTTGGGAGGCCAAAGCAGGAGGATCACTTGAACCCGGGAGGTGGAGGTTGCAGTGAGCCAAGAATGCACCATTGCACTCCAGCCAGGGTGACAGAGCGAGACTGCCTCTCAAAAATAAAAATAAAAATAAAAGTTAGCAAGGCGTGGTGGTGTGCACCTGTGGTCCCAGCTACTCAGGAGGCTGAGCTGGGAGGATCACTTGAGCCCACAAGTTCAAGGCTGTAGTGAGCCGTGATTGGGTCACTGCACATCAGCCTGGTGATGCAGTGAGACCTTATCTCTTTAACAACAACAACAAAAAAGAATCGTCCTTGTGATTTATGAAGCCGCTGCCTGGCCTGAGCTGTGGTTCCTATTCCTTCTGGCTTTCCCAAGCTTTTCTTGTCCACTGGAGGCTTTCACTAGAGGGTAGAGGACTGGCTCTGTGGTTGGGGACCTAATTGACCTTCTGTTTTCTGTAAAGAGGAATTTTTCTAATTGCCACTTAGCAGGGAACCTGACTAGGGATGGAATCTGGGGGCCTCACTATTGGTGCACCCTCCTGGGGACCCCTCATCTTTGGTCCACGCATATTCTCCTCGGGGTGACATCCTGGAATTGATGATCTCTTACACATCACAGCACCTCGAAGCTCCCCCAGCCGCGCTGTTGTCCAGCCTCTCACTCTGATGCCATCATTACCTAGGGTCACCTCTGCATGGGTCCATACCATGTCCCAAGCTGCTCATCTCAATGACATTTGTGCTCTGGGAGGTGGAGGTGCCCTGTGGGTTCCTCACCAGGAGAGTGGGCAGGTGAGCTGGGTAGAAACACAGAAGGCAGTATAGCAGTGAGACGTGACAGGCTAGATGCACACACAGCGTCATTTAAAAAGCTTAGTGTTGGCTGGACACAGTGGCTCATGCCTGTAATCCCAGCACTTTGGGAGGCCAAGGCAGGTGGATCATTTGAGGTCAGGAGTTCATGATCAGCCTGACCAACATGGTGAAACCCTGTTTCTACTAAAAATACAAAAAAAATTAGCTGGGCCTGGTGGTGCATACCTGTAGTCCCAGCTACACAAGAGGCTGAGGAGAATCGCTTGAACCTGTGAGGCAGAGGTTGCAGTGAGCCGAGATCACGCCACTGCACTCCCGCCCAGGCAACAGAGTGAGACTCCATCTCAAAAAAAAAAAAGAAAAAAGAAGCTTAGTGCTGCCTGAAAACAGAAAGCAATGCCATAAGGCCACAACTCATTGCCATTTGTGTACATTAAAATACCCACGTACAAAATAACAACACAGGTGTTTAAGAGCACATTTAGGCCAAAGGCAGTGGCTCATCCCTGTAATCGCAGTATTGTGGGAGGCTGAGGTGGGAGGATCACTTGAGGTCAGGAATTCGAGACAAGCCTGGACAACATAGCAAGACCCTGTCCCTACAAAAAAATTAAAATTTACCTGAGTATGGTGGTGTGTACCTGTGATCACATCTATTCAGAAGGTTGAGATGGGAGGATCACTTGAGCCTGGGAGTTGGAGGCTGCAGTGAGCTATGATCACATCACTGCACTCCAGCCTGGGTGACAGAGTGAGATTTAATAAAAGTGTATGCATTGAACCCATTGGAGTGTTTATCTGTTGGGGGAATGGGAATAACTGGGAATCACACAATCAGACAGACGGGAGTGGGGCCTTGAATGGGGCCATGATGCCGTGGCCCGTGAGTCTGGGTGGGGGAATGTGATGCACTCTGCCCTCCCCATAGGCCCTGTCCCACCTGTCTAACTCAGTTGTCCTTACCTGTGGCTCTCTTGCTCCCCTGCAAAGGCTCACTGGGGCTGCATCTTCCAGCTTCTTTGGAAGCAAACATCCTTTGGTAACAGCCAAGAGGCAAGGCTGGGCATGGTGGCTCATGTCTGTAATCCTAGCACTTTGAGAGGCTGAGGCGGGTGGATCACGAGGTCAGGAGTTCAAGACCAGTCTAGCCAACATAGTGTAACAGTATAACATCTAACAGTCCAATGCATAAAAATATTACAATGACATCAAAAAAAAAACAAAACAAGACCAAAAAAAGACAAATCAGACTCACGTTTCTCCAGTGCTAGATTTCTAGGAGACCACACTCTTGTCCTGTTCCTTCCCTAGATAAAAATGCAGC
>NW_012110408.1:85930-86999 GCF_000951045.1 Mandrillus leucophaeus | reverse complement strand
CGCCCAGGCTGGAGTGCAGCAGTGCAATCATAGCTCACTGCAGCCTAGAACTCCTGGGCTTAAACAATCCTTCTGCCTCAGCCTCCTGAGTAGCGGGGACTACAGGTGCCCACCACCATGTCCAGCTAATTTTTTTTTTTTTTGGAGAAACAGGGTCTCACTATGTTGCCCAGGCTAACCTTAAACTCATGGCCTCAAGGGATCCTCCCACATCAGCCTCCCAAAGTGCTGAGATGACAGCCGTGAGCTACCACACTGGGCCCGCAGTTTCTTATAAAGTTAAACATATACTTACCATAAGACCCAGCAAGGCCAGGCGCGGTGGCTCATGACTGTAATCCCAGCACTTTCAGAGGCTGAGGCAGGTGGATCACCTGAGGTCAGAGCTCAAAATCAGCCTAACCAACATGGTGAAACCCCCATCTCTACTAAAAATACAAAATTTCCAGGCATGATGGCACATGCCTGTAATCCCAGCTACTAGGGAGGCTAAGGCAGGAGAATTGCTTGAACCCAGAGGGCAGAGGTTGCAGTGAGCCAAGATTGTGCCATTGCACTCCAGCCTGGGCAACAAGAGTGAAACTCCATCTCAAAAAATAAAAATTTTAAAAAACCCCAGCAACCCCAGTCTTGGAGTTTTATTCGAAAGAAATGAAAACATATCCATAGCAGCTTTATTTGTGACTGCCCGACACTAGAAAAAAATCCAAATGTTCATCAACAGATAAATAGCTAAACACATTGTGGTATATCCCTACAATGGAACACTACTCAGTAATAAAAAAAAAATGAATTACTGATACATGCTACAACATGGATAAATATTTTTAAAATTATACCAATAGGGCTGGGTCTGGTGACTCATGCCTATAATCCCAGCACTTTGGGAGGCTGAGGTGGGCGGATCACGAGATCAGGAGATTGAGACCATCCTAGCTAACACAGTGAAACCCCGTCTATACTAAAAATACAAAAAATTAGCCGGGCATGGTGGCACACGCCTGTAGTCCCAGCTACTTGGGAGGCTGAGGCAGGAGAATCGCTTGAACCCAGGAGGCAGAGGTTGCAG
>NW_012110408.1:79886-81080 GCF_000951045.1 Mandrillus leucophaeus | reverse complement strand
ATCACGAGGTCAGGAGTTCAAGACCAGTCTAGCCAACATAGTGTAACAGTATAACATCTAACAGTCCAATGCATAAAAATATTACAATGACATCAAAAAAAAAACAAAACAAGACCAAAAAAAGACAAATCAGACTCACGTTTCTCCAGTGCTAGATTTCTAGGAGACCACACTCTTGTCCTGTTCCTTCCCTAGATAAAAATGCAGCACAAAGTTCTGACTACAGATTTCTTCAAGAAAGACCTGTGGATTCTGCAAGAGCAAGAGCCTAGAAAGAATGAGGAAATGAACATCAAAGTCCAGACACAAAACAGGAAAGAGGGAGACTATCTGGCTTCACTCTCTCCTGGTGGGACTGGCACAAAAATGGGTCAGAGGCAAAATTTCCTAACCCTGCTTCCTCTGGGTAATGCTTTACTTTTACCCCCTTCAAGCACTGCAGAGTCAACGTATTCTTTTCTGTAGCTTCAATTCTGCAAGGTTCAGGTCTGACAGGAAATCACATATACCTGATTAGCAGGGTACAAAGACAAGGGAGAGGGAGAGGGAAAGAGAATCTCTTGGGAGAACTAAACGCATAGACAAAGAAGCAGACTCAGGAGGGCTCAGTGGCTCACGCGTGTAATCCCAGCACTTTGGGAGGCCAAGGCTGGTGGATCGCTTGAGGTCAGGAGTTCCAGACCAGCCTGGCCAACATGGTGAAACCCCATCTTTACTAAAAATACAAAAATATTAGCCAGGCGATAGCAGCACATGCCAGTAATCCCAACTATTTGGGAGGCTGAGGCAGGAGAATCGCTGAACCCAGTGGGTAGAGGTTGCAGTGAGCCCAGATCACGCCATTGCACTCCAGCCTGGGCAACAGAGAGACACTCCGTTTCAAAAGAAAAGAAAAAAAAAATTCACTGGGTATGGTTGCACATGCCTGTGGTGCCAGCTACTCGGGAGGCTGAGGCAGGAGAATTGCTTGAATCCCAGAGGCGGAGTTGGCAGTGAGCCGAGATCGTGCCTCTGCTCTGCAGCCTAGGTGATAAAGCGAGACTCCGTCTCAAAAATAAATAAATAAATAAATAAAAACGGGACAGAGACAACAGCATTCCATGATGAATCAGAGACAGGATCTGCTGCCCAATTACAAGGGAGCAAAGACAACAGCTCTGTGTGTGTGTGTGTGTGTGTGTGTGTGTGTGTGTG
>NW_012110408.1:65316-76341 GCF_000951045.1 Mandrillus leucophaeus | reverse complement strand
CTTGAGCTCAGGAGTTTGAGATTGCAATAAGCTATGATTGCACCGCTGCACTCCAGCCTGGGTGACCAAGTGAGACCCTGTCTCTTAAAACAACAAAGAAAAGAAGGAAGGAAAGGAAGGTAGGCATCAGGCATATATTAAATCATTTGAAAATTTTTAAAGTCCTGACTACTTTGTTTCACCAACATGAAAGTGACAGGACTATGGTCATGATATTGAAAACCTACCTGGCACTGTAATACAGGAATATTGGATTTTATTATTTTCCTCCCTGATTTTCATTCCAATTATCAGTCATCAAATATTTAAAAAGTAATAATATGCAAACATACATAAAGAAAATATAGCAGCCAGGTGGCTCATGCCTGTAATCCCAGCACTTTGGGAGGCTGAGGCGGGTGGATCGCTTGAGCCCAGGAGTTTGAGACAAGCCTGGCTAACATGGTGAAATCCTGTCTGTACTACAAATATAAAAATTATCTGGGCATGGTGGCATGTGCCCAGCTACTCAGGAGGCTGAGGCAGGAGAATCCCTTGAACGCAGTAGACGGAGGTTGCAGTGAGCCAAGATCGCGCCACTGCACTCCAGCCTGGGTAACAGAGCTTGAAGCTGGGAGGCGGAGGTTGCAGTGAGCCAAGATCGCGCCACTGCACTCCAGCCTGGGCGACGGGGCGAGACTCTGCCTCAAAAAAGAAAGAAAAGATAGTAAATACATTTAATGAACGAAAGCATGATTTATTTAATTCTCAACTTGAAGTTGTATCGTTATAACAATGTACCTGGTAGGTACTTATTTTAAAATTCTAATTCTAATGGGAAAGGAGACGACGACAAAGTCGGACACTTCAACTCTGAGTTTGGGATTGCACCAATCTTGCACCGAGGGTGCTCCTGTGCAGGACTGTATCATTCATTCGTGCTGTTTGGAAACAGGCAGCGGCTGTGAGATTAGACAGTGAAGCTCCCCAAAAAATAAATCAATAGAAAGAAAGCCTGGAGATTCTAGGAAATGATTTGCCTACGCGATTAAGAAGAATAAATGTAGACTCAGAGAGCAAGCCTGGAAGAGGAAAAGTAAAGTCGGCGAAATCAGAAAGTTGGCGCAGGGAAGGCAAAAGGCCGCGACTTACCTTGCGTCCTAGGCATCCGGGGCTCCCGCGGCTGCAACTTTCTGACTGCAGGGTGCCAGCGCCGGCTCCGACGCTCAGGCGAGCAGTTCCCAGGGAGGTGAGCTGCGCAGACCTGCAGGGCCTCCACCGAACACTCTCCTAAGATCTGCCGATAAGCGGGGTGGCTTCTGATCAGTTCTGCAAGTGCTTCTGTAGACTCCAGACATCAGATCTCTGCTCTGCAAAGCCGGGCTGGGAGGAGGCCTTGGCCCCGCCCCTCCTCCTCCGGGGGCTCAGCGCCTGCAGACTGAGAAGTGCACGGTTTGGAGTGCGCTTTCTGGCAAAGCCGCGCCCTGTGACACCTTTGCTTTGCAGAGGAGGAATAAAAGAGCTCCCGGACTTTCAGAAGCTGCTCCGCGCTGCTGCCACCACCACTTAGGATAAGGGTAGGTGAGGGAAGCAAGGGACCTCTGCTCTGATTTTGCAATTAATGAACCCCCCGTGGGGGGCCTCTTTTGAAATCTGCGTTTGACATTATGCGCTTGTAGCAGTGTAGGTCCCAAAAGAACTTCAAAGACTGCTTATATTCTTAATTAAAATGCAACCATGAGTAACAAAATGAGTCTTTGCACCATGTTTTTATTTTTAATTTTATTTATTATTTATGTTTTTAAATAGAGATGAGGGGGTCTCACTGTGTTTCCCAGGCTGTGTTGAACTCCTGGGCTCAAGTGATCCTCCCTCCTCGGCCTCCCAAAGTGTTGGGATTACACATGTGAGCTACCACGACCAGCCTATTTCTTTCTTTTAAAAAATTTTCCGGCCGAGCATGGTGGCTCAAGCCTGTAATCCCAGCACTTTGGGAGGCCGAGGCAGGCGGATCACCTGAGATCAGGAGTTTGTGAGCAGCCTGGACAACATGGCAAAACTCCGTCTCTAGCAAAAATACAAAAATTAGCCGGGCATGGTGGCGCATGCCTGTAGTCCCAGCTACTTGGGAGGCTGAGGCAGAAGAATTGATTGAACCTGGGAGGAGGAGGTTGCAGTGAACCGAGATCATGCCACTGCACTACAATGTTTCCTGGCATAGAGTGAGACTCTGTCTCAAAAAAAAAAAAAAAATTTATTCCCCCGTGTCACTTGCCCAGCTCCTTGTATGTTAACTATGTTAACTGCAACAAATAAGAGGTGTTTCCGCCAAACATTTACCACTGGAGTTAGCTGGGTGGAGCTGGGCATTGAGGTCCAGTCTAAAACACAACCTGAAACCTCAGAGGCTGACAGTCTGCCCTCCAGGCTCACTCTAAGTCCCTCACCCACGCAGAGGATGCAATCCGTGGGGCAGGACACTTGGTCACAGCGTTCCTGCCCTTAGCTACAGGACCTTCCCCACCAAAGCACAATTTTTTTTTTTTTTTGAGACCGAGTCTCCCTCTGTCACCCAGGCTGGAGTGCAATGGTGCAATCTCAGCTCACTGCAACATTCGCCTCCCGGGTTCAAGTGATTCTCCTGTCTCAGCCTCCCCGGTAGCTGGGATTACAAGTGCACACCACCACAGCCAGCTAATTTTTGTATTTTTAGTAGAGACAGCATTTCACCATGTTGGCCAGGCTGGTCTCGAACTCCTGACCTCAAGTGATCTAGCCACGTTGGCCTCCCAAACTGCTGGGATTATAGGCATGAGCCAACATGCCTGGCCACCAAAACACAATTCTATCCAGTAACAAGAGGCCTGATGCTCTTGGATTGGATGTGTCCTAAATTCAATACTTTCAGATTTTGAGGCTAGGCTCGGTGTTCCCGCCTGTAATCCCAGCACTTTGGGAGACCAAGGCAGGAGGATCGCTTAAGCCTAGGAATTCAAGACCATCCTGGGCAACAAAGCAAGGCCCTGTCTTTATTATAAAACTAACTAAATAAATAATATTTCCAGATTTTATTAGTAAGAAAATGGTTGCAGGTTTTTGGGGACATCTAGTTTAATATCTGCCAGTGAGGCAGAAAATTTAAAAATAAATATGCATTCATTCACTCCAAGAAAAGTAACAGGCAAGACAAAGGTTAAAAAGAAAAGAAACAAGCTTTCCTCTCACTTAAAGGACAGTTATAAAATAACACTGTCCGAAAACCCAAGGCCAAAGGAATAGGCTCCAGACACCTCTCCCGCTTCCAGAGCAATGTTGAAAGAGAAAAAGAGAGAGAGAGAGAGAGAGACAAATTCCTTTACTGCTACTCCTTTCCCTAGCTTCTTTTTTTTTTTTTTTTTTTTTTGAGATGGAGTCTGGCTCTGTCGCCCAGGCTGGAGTGCAGTGGCCGGATCTCGGCTCACTGCAAGCTTCACCTCCTGGGTTTACGCCATTCTCCTGCCTCAGCCTCTCAAGTAGCTGGGACTACAGGCGCCCGCCACCTCGCCCAGCTAGTTTTTTGTATTTTTGGTAGAGACGGGGTTTCACCGTGTTAGCCAGGATGGTCTCGATCTCCTGACCTCGTGATCCGCCCATCTTGGCCTCCCAAAGTGCTGGGATTACAGGCTTGAGCCACCGCGCCCGGCTTTTTTTTTTTTTTTTTTTTTTGAGACAGTCTTACTCTGTCGCCCAGGCTGGAGGGCAATGGCATGATCTTGGCTCACTGCAACCTCTCCCTCCTGGGTCCAAGCGATTCTCCTGCCTCAGCCTCCCGAGTAGCTGGGATTAAAGGCGTGTGCCACCATGCCTGGCTAATTTTTTTCTACTCTTTTAGTAGAAACAGGGTTTCACCATGTTGGCCAGGCTGGTCTTGAACTCCTGACCGCATGTGATCCACCCTCCTTGGCCTCCCAAAGTGCTGGGATTACAGGCATGAGCCACCGCGCCCAGCCATTCTTTTCCCTAGCTTCTTAAGCATGACTATGTTTTACAAATGTATTTAGCCAGTTCTTGTTTTTCTTTCGACGCAGCTACAAGGTCACCAGGTATGCAAGGCCACAAGTTATGCACTATATGATTAACTGCTTTTGTTTTGCTTCTGTAAGCCCACTTATAAAAACCCCGCTCTGTCTTTGTTCAGTGCTCAGCTTTTTAGATGTGAATCCACTGAGCCAGTGCATACCTTAAAATGAATATCCTTCTCTTTTCCCATATCAGTCTCTCCGTTCCTCAGTTTACCATAACACCAAGTCTGTGGGACGTGGTTCTGATAAAGGATTCAGAGGATGAATTCTGACATTTTGAAATAATGAGATAAAAAAATTATACAATTCATGGGGGGGGGTGGGTGCCTAATCAGGGTCTGAAATAATAACAATCTAGTCAAGAACTTGTATATATTTTGCTCTTGCTCTCTGTCACCCAGGCTGGAGTGCAGTGGAGCAATCTTGCAACCTCTGCCTCCCAGGTTCAAGCGATTCTCCTGCCTCAGCCTCCCGAGTAGCTGGGATTACAGTTGTGCACCACCATGCCTGGCTAAGTTTTGTATTTTTAGTAGAGATGGGGTTTCACCATGTTGGCCGGACTGGTCTCAAACTCCTGACTTCAAGTGATCTGCCCATCTCAGCCTCTCAAAGTGCTGGGATTACAGGAGTGAGCCACCATGCCCAGCCACAAATTTTCTAATGGCTAATTATGTTAGAATCATGTACTCTTTTTAAAAAAGTTATTCAGTGCTGATAGCCTGCTAAAGTATAGTAAATTGGAACAAGCCCTCTGGAAAACAATATGGTTTATTCAGTAACATTGAACACATGCAATTTCCATGACCCAGCAATTCCACCTGAGGAAGACACTCAGGAGAAACTTGCATGAGCAGGCTGGGTGGGGTGGATCATGCTTCTATTCCCAGTACTTTGGGAGGCCTAGGTGGGAGGATCGCTTGACCCCAGGAGTTCAAGACCACCCTGGGCAACGTAGTGAGGCCTATTCTCTACAAAAAATAAACAAAATTAGCTGGACATGGTGGCACATGCCTCAAGTCCCAGCTACTTGGGAGGCTGAGTTGGGAGGACGGCTTGAGCTTGGGAGGTTGAGGCTGTGCTAAGATCACACCACTGCACTCCAGCCGGGGTGACAGAGCGAGGCTCTGTCTCAAAAAGAAAAAAAAAAAAGAGGCTGGGAACAGTGGCTCACACCTGTAATCCCAGCACTTTGGGAGGTTGAGGAGGTCAGATCACCTGAGGCCGGGAGTTCGAGACCAGCCTGACCAACATGGAGAAACCCTGTCTCTACTAAAAACATAAAATTAGTGAGGTGTATCGGCGTAGGCCTGTAATCCCAGCTACTTGGGAAGCTGAGGCAGGAGAATCACTTGAACCCAGGAGGCTAAGGTTGCAGTGACCTGGGATCACACCACTGTACTCCAACCTGGGCAACAAGAGCAAAACTCCATCTCAAAAAAAAAAGAGAAGAAACTTGTATGATTCAAGGAGCCACATATATAAGAATTTTCACAGCAATACTGTGAACATTCTCAGTTACTGTGGTACTCCAATCGCCACTGGAAACTTTAAAAAGAGAATATCATTTAATGTCCTAAATGATAACTTCCAACATAAAATTCAGTTCAGTAGTTACTTTTGAAGGTAAGGAAGGAAATGAGATTCAGAAAAGGTATGTAGAGTTAATCAACAGCATTATAATAACGATGCTCCTTTAAGTAGGACAGTAGGTGTACAGACGCTTTTTGTATCTGTGTGTGTACAATATTTGCTAACAAATGTAATATTTCATATCAATATGTTAAATACCAATACATTTCTGGCAGGGTGCAGTAGCTCATGCCTGTAATCCCAGCACTTTGGGAGGCTGGGGCAGGTGGATCACGATGTCAGGAGATCGAGACCAATCCTGGCCAACATGGCAAAACCCCATCTCTACTAAAATACAAAAAATCAGCCAGGCATGGTGGCACGTACCTGTAGTCCCAGCTACTAGGGAGGCTGAGGCAGGGAAATCACTTGAACCCAGGAGGCGGAGGTTGCAGTGAGCCGAGATCATGCCACTGCACTCCAGCCTGGTGACAGAGAAAGACTCTATCGCTAAATAAATAAATAAATAAATAAGCCTGGTGACAGAGAAAGACTCTATCGCTAAATAAATAAATAAATAAATAAATACCAGTACATTAAAATAGCATAAATGTCTTAGAAGAATACAGTAAACACAGTTTAAAATGTGATTTAATATAAACATTGGGATTCAAAATAAGTGACGCCATGGAAATATGCTCATGACAGGTCACATGAATAAAGGAAGTTGCAGAACATACACATAGTTTGAGCCCCCAGTTTTGACAAAGAAATCTCTATGTGTGTCTATATCCAGGTATGGTATATGGTTATATATCTATGTCTATATAGCTATATAAAAGAGGAAACACTGTTTATTTATTTATTTAATTTTTATTTTTTTGAGACAGTGTGTGGCTCTGTCACTGTCCAGGCTGGAGTGCAGTGGTGCAATCTCAACTCACCGAAATCTCCACCTTCCGGGTTCAAGCACTGGGATTATAGTTGTGAGCCACCACACCTTGCCTACAGCTATCTTTATCATGGAAAAAGTGGGGAAAATTTATATTACAAAGTGGTATGATTACAGTATAAGAACTGCAGCAATATTTGACCAAATCTTCCCCTTCCTCCTCCTAGAAATTATGCAAAGTGATAGGGAGATGTGGTTGAGGGGTGAATGAGGCAGAAATCCCATATTCAGCAAAACCAGAAGACAAAAAGTCACTGGAGACTCCAAGACCTGCACAAGCGCTACCAAAGTTACACGGGAAGAGGCAGATGCAGATCCCAAAAAACACCTGCTAAAACAGACTCTCTGAAGATGAGCTGTTCATGCCACAGTGCAAACGTGTGTTGTCTGAAATAAGCACAGCAGAGCAGGGATAAAAAGAACTGAGGGCAAGACTCAATCAAGCAGAAAAGGAGTTGAAACCCTTGTAACCCAAGGGGCAAAGGGCATCTCTCCTGGCCTAAGCATCTTACGGGCAGAGTTAAGGTCCTAAAACCCAGCTCGCTCTCCTAGAGAGGGCGTGGGAAAAGAATCAGCCTTCCAGGTAAATTCAGTGTAGGGTGTGTCACTAACATTCTATTTTAGCCAGCACAGTAGCTCATGCCTATAATCCAAACACTTTAGGAAGCTAAGGCAAGAGGATTGCTTGAGCCTAAGAATTTGAGATGAATCTGGTCATCATAGCAAGACTCTATCTCTTTTTTTGTTTGTTTGTTTGTTTGTTTGTTTGAGATGGAGGCTTGCTCTGTGGCCCAGACTGGACTGCAGTGGCGCGATCTCAACTTACTGCAACCTCTGCCTCCCGGGTTCAAGTGATTCTCCTGCCTCAGTCTCCCAAGTAGCTGGGATTACAAGCGCATGCCACCATGCCCAGCTAATTTTTGTATTTTTAGTAGAGACGGGGTTTCACCATGCTGGTCAGGCTGGTCTTGAACTCCTGGCCTCGTCATCCGCCCGCCTTGACCTCCAAAAGTGCTAGTATTACAGGCGTGAGCCACTGCACCTGGCCTTAAGACTCTATCACTTAAAAGGACAGAGAGACAGTGAGAGCAGGAGCCGCTCACGCCTGTAATCCCAGCACTTTGGGAGGCCAAGGCAGGTGGATTGCTGGAGTCCAGGAATTTGAGACCAGCCCGGGAGATAGCAAAACCCCATCTCTACAAAAAAAATACCAAAAAAGCCGGGCACGGTGGCTCACAACTGTAATCCCAGCTACTCGGGAGGCTGAGGCACGAGAATCCCTTGAATCCAGGAGGTGGAGGTTGCAATGAGCTGAGATTGCACCACTGACTGCACTCCAGAAAAAAAAAAGGAAGAAAGTAGATGAAGAGCTCACAGGAAATGCAGGGGCTGTGTGCCCTATGTGCAGTGATTGGTGGTGATGCTAGGGAGTACTGGACTGGGAGGAGAAGCCCTACAGGGCCAGTTTAGAACAGTGCAAAGAAACAACAAAAATAAAAATAAACAAAACAAAACAAAAAATAGTACACAGCAAAGGAGGCAGAGCTACACAAAAACCAAGAGCCACATTGAATGACACAGTCTGACTGTGGCAGCTGAAAATCTTCATTTGCATTGAGAAGCTTGGAAAACTACCCTGGTCCCTTTCCTTCAGAGAAGACCCTTGCAAATGATCAGTCCAGGAAAATACATCTCGTTCTATAATGGATTAAAGAAAGAAAAAAGAAAGGGACACCTTTGTTATGGGCTGAACTGTGCTCCCCCAAAGTCCACATCTTGAAGTCTTAACCCCCAGTACCTCAGAATGTGACTATATTTGGCGACAAGGTTTTCATTTGTATGTTCGTTTGTTTGAGACCGAGTCTTGCTCTGCTGCCAGGCTGGAGTGCAGTGGTGCGATCTCAGCTCACTGCAACCTCCACCTCTTGGGTTCAAGCGATTCTCCTGCCTCAGCCTCCTGAGTAGCTGGGACTACAGGTGCCCACCACCATGCCCAGCTAATTTTTGTATTTTTAGTATAGATGGAGTTTCACCATGTTGGCCATAATGGTCTTGATCTCTTGACCTCGTGATCTGCCTGCCTCAGTGTCCCAAAGTGCTGAGATTACAGGTATGAGCCACCTCACCCGTCCTGGAGACAAGGTCTTTAAAGAGGTGATTATGTTAAAATGAGGTCTTTAGAGTGAGCCCTAATCTAATCTGATCAGTGTCCTTGTAAGAAGAGAAAATTTGGACATGGAAAGACATCAGAAGCATGTGAGTGCGCTGGGCACAGTGGCTCACGCCTGTAATCCCAGCACTTTGGGAGGCCAGGAGTTGGAGGCCAGCTGGGACAACATGGCAAAACCCTGTCTCTAATAAAAATAGCGGAATGGGAAAAACTGACATCATGTGACTCTTCCTCTGATGCCTTGAAAAGGCCACATAATTTCTCTGGTGTTCTTGCCAAATATGAATAATCTGCTTTTTTTTTTGAGACGGAATCTCGCTCTGTTGCCCAGGCTGGAGTGCAGTTGTGCGATCTTGGCTCACTGCAACGTCTGCCTCCCAGGTTCAAGTGATTCTCCTGTCTCAGCCTCCTGAGTAGCTGGGATTACAGGCACGTGCCACCATACCCAGCTAATTTTTTATATTTTTAGTAGAGACAAGTTTTACCATGTTGGCCAGGATGGTCTCAATCTCTTGACCATGTGATCCACCCATCTCAGCGGGTCCTGGGATTATAGGCGTGAGCCACTGCAACCAGCCACAACCTGCATTTAAACATAAGGAAACGTCAGGCCAGGCACAGTGGCTCATGCCTGTAATCCCAGAACTTTGGGAGGCCAAGGCCGGCAGATCACCTGAGGTCAGGAGTTAGAGACCAGCCTGGCCAAAATGGTGAAACCCCATCTCTACTAAAAATACAAAAATTAGCCAGGAGTGGTGGTGGGCACCCGTAATCCCAGGTACTCTGGAGGCTGAGGCAGGAGAATCACTTGAACCCACGAGGTAGATGCTGCAGTGAGCAGAGATTGTGCCACTGCACTCCAGCCCGGGCAAAAGGGTGAGACTCTGTCTCAAAAAAATTAAAAAAAAAAAAAAATCATAAGGAAACATCAAATAACCCTAAAGTAAGGGACATTCTGTAAAATAACTGGCCAGTACTAAAAGCAATGCCAAGATCATTAAAAACATGCAGACATGACAACTAAATGCGAAGCATAATTCTGGATAAATAGAATCCAGGGCCAGAGATAGAACAATCATGATATAATTAGCAAAATTTGAATGAAATCTATAGATTGGATCATGCATCAATGTTAATTTCTTATTATAGGATTAAATATGTTTACATTTGGAGGATCTGTGTGTAGAGTATGGGAATTCTTCTTACTGTTTTTTACAAATTATTTTTGTTTTTATTTTTGAGACAGGGTCTCACCCTGTTGCCCAGGCTGGGAATGCAGTGCTGCGATTTTGGCTCACTGCAACCTCTGCCTACTGGGTTCAAGCAATTCTGCCTCAGCCACCTAAGTAGCTGGGATTACAGGCGTGCGCCACCACACCAGGCTTTTTTTTTTTTTGCTTTAAGTTTGGGGATACATGTGCAGAATGTGCAGGTTTGTTACATAGGTATACACATGCCATAGTGATTTGCTGCACCCATCAACCCATCCTCTAGGTTTTAAACCCCGCTTGCATTAGGTATTTGTCCTAATGCTCTCCCTCCCCTTGTCCCCCACCCCGACAGGCCCCAGTGAGTGATGTTCCCCTCCCTGTATAGACCCATGGGAAATGTTTCAAAAGTGAGAACTTCTTATACATGTTATTTAAAATGTTTTTTCCCCTTATCAAGAACACCTATTTATGTATTTAATATACTTCCATCGTGTCACCTGGGCGACAAGTCTCACTCTTGTCGCCCAGGCTGGAGTGCAATGGTGTGATCTCGGCTCACTGTAACCTCCGACTCCCGGGTTCAAACGATTCTCCTGCCTCAGCCTCCTGAGTAGCTGGGATTACAGGTGGCCGCCACCATGCCAGGCTAACTTTTGTATTTTTAGTAGAGACAGGTTTCACCACATTGGCCAGGCTGGTCTGGAACTCCTGATCTCAGGTGATCCACCCATCTCAGCCTCCCAAAGTACTGGGATTACAGGTGTGAACCACCATGCCCGGCCTTTTTTTTTTTTTTGAGGAGTCTCGCTCTGTCGCCCAGGCTGGAGTGCAGTAACATGATCTTGGCTCACTGCAACCTCTCTCTACAGAATTTAAGCAATTCTCCTGTCTCAGCCTCCCAAGTAGCTGGGACTACAGGTGTGCACCACTACACCTGGCTTTTTGTATTTTTGGTAGAGATGGGGTTTCACCATGTTGGCCAGGCTGGTCTTGAACTCCTGACCTCAAATCATCTGCCTGCCTCAGCCTCACAAAGTGTTGGGATTGCAGGTGCGAGCCACCGTGCCCGGCCCTTTTTTTTTT
>NW_012110408.1:64876-65266 GCF_000951045.1 Mandrillus leucophaeus | reverse complement strand
AAAAAAAAAAAAAAAAAAAAGGAAATAAATTGTTGCTACCACCTTAGAAGTCCCCTCCCACTGGAACCTCTTTCCAGTCTCCAGAAGTTTGTATTTCAGTTTTCTTTGAAAAAATTATAAACCTACAAAGATGGTGATTATAATGTGTGTACCCTTTACCTAGATTCACCAATTGTTTACATGTTGCTCCATTTCTTTTCTATTTTTCCCCTGAATCATTTGAAGTTAAACTGGAGACATGCCATTTTACCTCTAAAATACAATGTTTTCCGTTTTTTGGGGGTTTTTTTGTTTGTTTTTTTTTTAAGAGACAGGATTTTGCCACGTAGCGCAGGCCGGTTTCAAATTCCTGAGTTCAAGGGATCCACCTGCAGTGGCCTCCCGAAGTGC
>NW_012110408.1:62449-64212 GCF_000951045.1 Mandrillus leucophaeus | reverse complement strand
AGAGTCTGGCTCTGTCACCTAAGCTGGAGTGCAGTGGCATCATCTTGGCTCACTACAACCTCTCCTTCCCAAGTTCATGCAATTCTCATGCCTCAGCCTCTGAGTAGCTTGGATCACAGATGCACACCACCATGCCAGTCTAATTTTTGTATTTTTACAGAGACGGTGTTTCACCATGTTGGTCGGGCTAATGTTTGTATTTTTACAGAGACAGGGTTTCACCATGTTGGCCAGGATGGTCTTGACCTCCTGACTTCAAGTGATCTGCCCGCCTCAGCTTCCCAAAGTGCCGGGATTACAAGCGGGGGCCACCACGCCTGGTCTCCTCATAACATTTTTAACAGCAGTTATAATAAATCTGCATGCACACCATGTAATACCTATGGAACTAATAACTAGTCTTCTATTGTGCAGTGCTTCTAGTCACATATATATATACGTTTTTGTGATTCTCAAATACACAAACCCTCCTAAAAGCATCATATACCGATATTCACTGCAGCCTGAATAGCAGATTGGGAACAACTTAAACATCAGTCAGTAGGTGACCGGTTAATTGTGTCATTCTTTTTGAGACAGGGTCGGCTCTGTCGCCCAGGCTGGAGTGCAGTGGCAATACCATAGCAGACTGCAACCTCCGCCTCCTAGATTCCGGCAATCCTCCCACCTCAGCCTCTCGAGTAGCTGGGACCATGGGCGTGCACCACCATGCCCAGCTAATTTTTGTACTTTTTGTATAGATGGGGTCTCACTGTGTTGTCCAGGCTGGTCTTGAACTCCCAGGCACAAGTGGTCCGCCCCCCTTGGCTTCCCAAATTGTCGGGATTAGTTGTGAGCCACCGTGCCCCGGCCCCTAGTTGTGTAATTCTTACAAAGAACATCCCGCAGCTGTTAACGAGGACTTCCCGTTCATCTTGATATTGCACACTCTCCAAGACACTTAAAGTATAACACACCCCACAGTGTGTATTAGGAATTGCGATTTGTGTGGGGAAATGATTATATTCATATATAAGTTTATAAATTCAGAAAGCATTCCGAAAATTCATCGAGTATCCAGGGGTAACCGTGCTTGTCTCTAGTGTTGAACTAGAGGCGGGAGGATGATTTAATTTCCACATGCCCTTTTACGCCTTTTGAATTCAGAACAATTTCCCTTATCTATTAAAAATAAAACACCAGCCGGGCACGGTGGCTCACACCTGTAACCCCAGCACTTTGGGAGGCCGAGGCGGGAGGATCACTTAAGCGCAGGAGCATCGCTTGAGCTCAGGAATTTGAGACCACCCTGGGCAACAGAGTGAGGCCTATGTCTGCAAAAAGAAAAAAAATAATAAAGTAAAATATCACGTGTTACTGAATCCCTGGTATTTGGCGGGCACTGGATACTGGAAACAATTGTGTAGCTCTTTGGAAATTTACCTTAAAAGGCAGTCCTCTCAAAGGCTGGACACCATGACTCTACAAGGGTGAGTTTTCAAATCTACCATGGAAGCCCAGGGCCTCAGCAGCATCCTGAGTCCTACGGACAGACAGGTTCTTACGACTCAACTCCCATCGCACCAGTCCTGCAGCTTTCTAAAGGCATCCAGCACTTTCTACCTTGCATTCTATCTTCATCTTTGCTAGTCCTTACAGCACCGCATGATCCTGGGGGAGGGTGCTTCTCAGACTAGCTTGTGTGTCCCCACGGCACCTGCAGCACCGTCAAGCACAAGGTCCAGAAAGCTCCAATGAAAGCCATGAAAGCAGCAAGAGAAGGA
>NW_012110408.1:57351-57654 GCF_000951045.1 Mandrillus leucophaeus | reverse complement strand
GGGCACGCTAGGGGCGGGCCGGGCGCGCCAACTTTTCCGGAAGAACCGCATAGTGCCTCCCGGGCACGGCGCGCGGGTTCTGAGCTCTCCGCGCGCCGCATGGCTTTCTTTTTCTCCTCTGCAGCAGCTGTGGCGGCGGCGAAGACCGTGAACCCCAAGACAGAGGTGGCTCGAGCGCAGGCAGCGCTGGCAGTCAACGTCAGCGCGGCGCGGGGTCTGCAGGACGTGCTGAGGACCAACCTGGGGCCCAAAGGCACCATCAAGATGTAAGGCGGGGCTGGCAGGAGGGCTGGGCGGGCACCG
>NW_012110408.1:46750-54331 GCF_000951045.1 Mandrillus leucophaeus | reverse complement strand
TTTTTTTTTTAAGAGACAGGATTTTGCCACGTAGCGCAGGCCGGTTTCAAATTCCTGAGTTCAAGGGATCCACCTGCAGTGGCCTCCCGAAGTGCTGGGATTACAGGCATGAGCTACCGCACCTGACCTTTCCTTTTAAATTATTTGATCATTGCAGAGTAACAGTAGAGGCTGCTGAGCTTTCATTTTAGGAGATACCTGGCTTATTCTCACTAGAGCCCTATACTTGCCGTAAAGAGGCAAGGATGTAAAATTATGTGTTACTGTTAACTGTTAGCTGTGTCATCTTGAGTCAGCTTTTACTGAGCCTCAAGCTTCCTCATCTGTAAAGTAGAGATAACCTGGGAAATAAATTACACATGAAAATGTTTTGATCATTATAATTGCATGTGCATGATAGCTAATTGTGACTTTTTAATCTTAGCAATTTGTAGCCAAACTCTTGGGTAGATTTTTCTAGTAGATAGCACTTAAAGAGGCCCTTCATGCATTTTATTTGTGGTATATTTAGACTGCTTCATATTGTTTTAAGTGATTCATTCTTTTTCTACTTTCAGCAAATTCAACACCCAACAGCTTCCTTAATAGCAAAGGTAGCAACAGCCCAGGATTGTATAACTGGGGATGGTACGACTTCCAATGTCCTAATCATTGGAGAGCTACTGAAACAGGCGGATCTCTACATTTCTGAAGTATGCACAACTGTTTTTTGTTTTGTTTTGTTTTTCGAGATGGGGTTTCACTCTTGTTGCCCAGGTTGGAGTGCAATGGCGTGATCTCGGCTCACCGCAACCACCGCCTCCTGGGTTCAAGCAGTTCCCAGCCTCAGCCTCCCAAGTAGCTGGGATTACAGGCATGCGCCACCACGCCCAGCTAATTTTGTATTTTTGGTAGAGATGGGGTTTCTCCACGTTGGTCAGGCTGGCTCAAAACTCTTGACCTCGGGTGATCCACCCATCTTGGCCTCCCAAAGTGCTGGGATTATAGGCATGAGCCACCGCGCCCGGCGCACAGCTTGTTTCTGTAATATTTCATTGTATATAGGCTATGTCAGATATTTATTTATACAAATTGATGTGTTGTTAATACTAGCTGAGACCATAGAGTAGAATTAGGGGGCTTAAATCTGGGTCTTCGTCCTGGTCTAAAATAAATTAATTGTGATCTTGGACAGGTTATGGAACCTTCTTTGGCCTGAAAATAATTTTATAATCAAGCTGAATTGCCTATGTGATTTGTATCTGTCTTTAGTGTAAATTAATAATTGAGATTTTAAAATGGGATGTTTAGGACTAGTCATGTTTATTTGTTAGGAAAAAGCCAACTAAAAGCTTACATTTGGATAAATTCCACTTTTTTAGCCCTGACTAGTTCCAAGGTTTAAAACAAACCTCAAGGACTATGAATCTATTGTCAGAATTTCCTGGCAGAAGAGAGCAGTCTTTATTTTTATTAGTAAATTATGTGAATTAGTTTGAGATTACCTATAGAAAAAATAGAATAACACTACCATCTGCGAGTTGTTGGGACACAGTGTCGGTTTTGGCATGATTCGGGGTGGTCTGCACAGTGAACACCCAAGTGTGCTTTATAGTTCCCTTGGCTTTGACCCTGTGCTAGAGCATTGCCTGTTCTTCTCCTCTGCATTGAAAGGAATATTTATCCTTTTAAATGTATTCAGAAAGCCAGCACATTATGTTACTGCGTGTTCAAAGGTATGATGATTCAGAATATCCCTCCAAGAATTATCTGAACTTTATCATGAACTATAGTTGCACCTAATTGAAGATGGGAGTGTTATTGTGTGTTTATTGTAGGACCTTCATCCCAGAATAATCACTGAAGGATTTGAAGTTGTGAAGGAAAAGTCCCTTCAGTTTTTGGAAGAAGTCAAAGTAAGCAGAGAGATGGACAAGGAAACACTTAAAGATGTGGCCAGAGCATCTCTTCTTACCAAAGTTCACGCTGAATTTGCAGATGTCTTAACAGAGATATATATTAAATTTTGTGTGTGTCTGTTACGGTACACCTATATAGAAAATCTCTGATAGTAGAAACGTGAATATAATTACCAATTTCAACTACAAGGTGCTATGTAGGTTCATTTTTGTGACAGTGATACCTAATCTGTGTCTCTAAAAAGTAAAATGAGGAAATTCAAATAATAGTATACCTAACCAGGTTATAAAATTGGAGCTTTCATTAAAAGGATTATAAAGTGGAGATTTTGTTATTAGAAAGCTTCCAGTTACCAGTATTTTTAATGAAACACCAGGAGGAATGTTAATATTAAGGAATGTTAATGTTTGTGAATTACAGATTGAGATTTCAGAAAGGTAACAGCTGTTTATATATAATGTATTCTGTCTGCTTATAGAAGAAGACAAATCAGTGTAGAGATTGTAAAATGAAGAAACTGTCTACTTTAGCCTTCTGAAAAGCAACATATTTCTGCTGCCGCAAATTGAATTTACTTAATGGTTATCCTTCTATTGCAGGCTGTAGTGGGCTCCATTTTGGCCATTAAAAGAAAAGATGAACTTATTGATCTCTTCATGGTTTTGTGATCATGGAGATGAAACATAAATCTGAAACTGATACAAGGTAGGTGGTAGAAGACTGAAATACTAATGGTCAGGCGTGGTGGCTAACGCCTGTATGTAATCCCAGCACTTTGGGAAGCCGAGGTGGGTGTATCACCTGAGGTCAGGAGTTCAAGACCAACCTGGCCACCATGGGGAAACCCCGTCTCTACTAAAATTACAAAAATTAGCCAGGCATGGTGGTAGACGCATGTAATCACAGCTACTTGGGAGGCTGAGGCAGGAGAACTGCTTGAACCTGGGAGGCGGTGGTTGCAGTGAGCCAAGACCACACCATTGCACTCCAGCCTGGGTGACAAGCAAAACTCTATCTCAAAAAAAAAAATGAATAAAATGTGTTTTGCAATTTAGGGTGCTTTGTACAATATATACTGTTGGCAAAATTTTTAATATATTTGGATATAAAATATCATATATTTACCTGCAGATATAAGTTGGATAAATTGGTTGGTGAATATTGTTTTTACTTTTAGTAATATTTTCTCCTGAAATACGGTGAATGTTATGTTGTATTTATGGTTAGAATTGTTCTGAAAAGTGAACAACATCAGTCATTTGGCATTTATTGAATTGCCAGGTACAAAGCATAATGAGAAGCAGCAGAGGAATTAAAAAAATTTTTTTTCAAACAGTTAGAAAACATGTTTGTGTTCGTTTTTCCCTTCTTTTAGTGGAGAATGGAGTCTCCCTATGCTGCCTAGGCTGGTTTTGAATTCCTGGGATTAAGGTGTCTTCTCACCTCTGCCTCCCCAAGTGCTGGCATTACAGGCGCTTGGCAGAAAACTTTTTTTTTTTTTTTTTTTTTTTTTTGAGACAGAGTCTCGCTCTGTCTCCCAGGCTGGACTGCAGTGGCTGGATATCAGCTTACTGCAAGCTCCGCCTCCCGGGTTCACGCCATTCTCCTGCCTTAGCCTCCCGAGTAGCTGGGATTACAGGCACCCGCCACCTCGCCTGGCTAGTTTTTTGTATTTTTTTGTAGAGATGGGGTTTCACCGTATTAGCCAGAATGGTCTTGATCTTGTGACCTCGTGATCCGCCCTTCTCGGCCTCCCAAAGTGCTGGGATTACAGGCTTGAGCCACCGCGCCCGGCTAGAAAACATATTTTTAAAGGATGTCATCACAGTTGGACAGCCTACCAGGGAGACTATCGCTGCAGACTTTTCTGTACAGCATAGGATCTTCAAGTAATTCAAGAAACAAAGCTGACTGCATGAAAATTATCAATACCTTCTCAGTTCAGTGTTTAACACACATCCATCTGGAGATCGATAACCATAATTTTTTGTGTGTTTGAACAGCTTAATCAGAGGGCTTGTTTTGGATCACGGAGCATAGCATCCTGATAGAAAAAAAGGGTGGAGGATGCATACATCCTCACTTGTAACATGTCATTAGAATATGAAAAAACTTAAGTTTATAGCCCCTTAACAGTGAAATGGAGGAGCTTCGTATTTTAGGCGAGATACTTTTTTGTGAAACTTCATTTCCCACTGTAAGGACAATAATCCTCAAATTGGTTTGGGAGAGTTACAGGAAACAGCCTCTGAAGATGTGCAAGGGGCAGGATTGGAGCTCAGTGAACTGTTTGTTAAATCTTAGGACTAATCCAGTTTCAGAAGCTGTTTTCTTCTCAAAAAATAAATGTTTCCCTACTTTCTGTAACTTTTTTTTCCTTCTTAATAGAGAAGTGAATTCTAGCTTTTTTTTTTTTTTTACAAGAGTGCAGAAGAGAGAGAAAAACTCATAAAAGCTGAAAGAAAATTCATTGAAGATAGAGTTAAATAATAGAACTGAAAAGGAAAGTCTGTGGTGATTCAGATAAAGGATTTGTTATTAATCAAAAGGTGAGAATGAAAATTAATTGTATAAACTAAATAGTATGTATCATCCTTTTTACTTTTAAGGTGGAAGATGTTGAAACTAATTTTTATTTTTGTTATAGGGAATTGACCCCTTTTCCTCAGATGCTCTTTCAAGAGAAGGCGTAGTCGCTCTGCGCAGAGCTAAAAGGAGAAATATGGAGAGGTATGAGTAGCAGATTTATCCAAGTAATTTGACTTTTACTTATTTTGCAAATTAATTGGGATTATTTCTTTCTCCTTATACTTTATTTTTGGGTTTTTCAACTGTATAATTAATTGGCATTAACTATATTCACATTATTTTGCCCCCGTCAGCACTGTACATCTTTAGAATTATTTTCATCATCACAAACTAAAACTGTATACCCGTTAAATAGTTACTCCCCATTTCTCCCTCCCTCTTGCCCCTTGTAAACATTATTTTACTTTTTGTCTCTGAATTCAGTGTACCTCCTCCCAAAGAGCTCACCACAATAAAGGTTTTTTTAAAAATATTATTATTTTTTGAGACAGTGTTGCTCTGTTGTGCAGTGGTATGATCTTGGTTCACTGCAACTTCCGCTTCCTGAGTTCTAGGATTCTCGTGCCTCAGCCTCCCAAGTAGCTGGGATTACGGGTGTCTGCCCCCATGCCCGCTGAATTGTTTTGTTTTGCTTTTTTAGTAGAGATGGGGTTTTGCCATGTTGGCTACACTGGTCTCAAACTCCTGGCCTCAAGTGATCCACCCACCTCAGCCTCCCAAAGTGCCGGGATTACAGGTGTGAGCCACCATGCCTGGCCAACAAAGAGCTCTTGTCTACTTTTAGATTTCATTTGCTGACTTGTGGAGAGTGGTTTAAATGGAGGGTTAAAAGACTAGTTTTCAGCTGGTTGATGGCAAATTAAAAGGCTTAGGTTAAAGTACATTTTAAAATGTAATTTTTGTGTGTAATTCTGAAAAATTCCTTCCTAAAAATTACTTGTCTTCTCTTTGAACTTCAGTGGTAACATTGCTTATCCACCTCCCTTAAAATGCTATTTCAGGCTGACTCTTGCTTGGGGTGGGGTGGCCCTGAATTCTTTTGACGACCTCAGTCCTGACTGCTTGGGACATGCAGGACTTTTATGTGAGTATACATTGGTAAGTGTATTTTCTTCTTGAAGGCAATAGAACTTTTTAGCTCATGAATTATTTTTATTTTGTTTGTTTGAGATAGGGTCTCACTCCTGCCCAGGCTGGAGTGTGATCAGATTACAGCTCACTGCAGCCTCATTTTGTGGGCTCAAGTGATCCTCCTGCTTCAGGCCTCTGAGCAAATGGGACCACAGACATGTGCTACCATGCATGGCTAATTTTTTTGTGTAATTTTTGTAGAAAACAGGGTCGTATTGTGTTGCCCAGGCAGGTCTTAAACTCCTGGGCTCAGGCCGTCCTTCACCCTCAGCCTCCCAACGTGCTGAGATTACAGGCATGAGCCACTGTGCCTGGTTCAGGAAGTCTTTAACAGAAAAATTAATTGAAATTCAGGATCAGATTTTTGTTTATATACATTTTGAAGGTTTATGTGTAGTAATGGGAAGCCATTGATGGGGGAAATCACATTTATATGTGATTTTTCAAAAAGAGATAATTTGGTTTAATGTGATCAAGTTTGTTCCTTATTAATATGCTGCTTGTCATTCTCTGTAAGTTCCTCTTCTCTCTTCACTCTTTGCCCAATCGTGTTTCTTCTACACATAGGGAGTTCACCTTTATTGAGAAGTGTTAACAACTCTCGTTCTGTCACATTATTCATCAAAGGACCAAATAAGCCCACAGTTAGATCAAAGATGCAGTAAGGGATGGCTTGAGGGCTGTCAAAATTGGTATTGATGATGGTAAGGTCCTTACCATATTTCAATTCTATTATATTGTTTTGCTGGTCTGAAAAGCATGGCTGAATACTGTGTTGTTTTATCAGTAGTTTACACAGCCAGACACCATGCAAAAGCAGTCTTCCCTTTAGAATGACTGATGGTATGCTAAGGTTTTTCATAGCGTATCATTATTAAAGGTGAATACAAATAAATGAACTAATACTGATCTGTTGAAAGAGCTGCCAGTGGCTAGTGAAGCCATTCTGGTTGAGCCATTCTCCTATTTGATATGTTAGTCGCTTGTATTGTGACTTTCAAATGCAGCACTTAAATTGATGTGGTCATAGTGAATTTGTAAGGAAGTAATGGCTTTCATATGTGTATTTTGTTATTCATAAAATTAGTTCTACAGTTTTCTTAGTATTTTTTTTTCCCCATCCAACAGGCTGTGTGATTAAATATAAGCTCAGTGTTAAGGGCAGGGCACAGCTTGGAGTCCAAGCATTTGCTGATGCGTTGCTCGTTATTCCCAAGGTGTACATGCCTTAAACAGTCAATCTTCCAGAAGATTCAGCTCATCAAACCTTTTTGATAATGTAGGCTTTATTGATAATGTGGATTTTGGATAAGCAAGTTTGATCAGTTTTCTTCCTGACTCTAGAACAGGTATCGCTCATCATCCAGATGTATTTGGTTTCTCTGGGAGGCCTAAATAGCTGACGTTTCAGATGGCAAGAGAGAACCTGTAGTTTAATATTTGCAGTATTAGGGGTTATACTTGAGTACAAACTTGCTTTTTGTTTTGGTTGTAGTTAAACTGATATCATTGTTTTCTATTATATACTAATTTTGAAGTATAGTTTATGACTGGTGTATTGCTGCTTGCTTTGGGGTAGATGAGAGAGTTGATCAGTAACTTGTGTCTGGTTATTCTCTGAAGGGAACATAAATGTTCTGCCTTCATGCAATAGATTTTTGTGGTTTTTTTGTTGTTTTTTGAGAACTTTGCGAGTTTTGCTTTTGTTGTCTAGGCTGGAGCGCAGTGGTGTGATCTCGGCCCACTGCAACCTCAGCCTCCCCAGTAGCTGTAATTACAGACACCTGCCACCACACCTGGCTAGGTATTTTTTTGTATTTTTAGTAGAGATGGGGTTTCACCATGTTGGCCAGAATGGTCTCAAACTCCTGGCCTCAGGTGATCCACCTGCCTTGGCCTCCCAAAGTGCTGGGATTACAGGCGTGAGCCACTGCATCCAGCTGAGATTTCTTTTGCACTTTT
>NW_012110408.1:37838-46537 GCF_000951045.1 Mandrillus leucophaeus | reverse complement strand
GCCCAGCTAATTTTTGTATTTTTAGTAGAGACGGGGTTTCACCATGTTGGCCAGCATAGTCTCAATCTCTTGACCTTACGAGCCACCCGCCTGGGCCTCCCAAAGTGCTGTGATTATGGGCGTGAGCCACCGTGCCCAGCCATGCCTTTTTTTTTTTTTAAACTATCAATTCTTACTTCCTGTTTTCTCAAGAATTAAATTTGTTTACTTTAGGTTCTTGCTCAGAATTCTGGTTCTGACCTTCAGGAAACATTAGTTAAAATTTAAGCAGAACATTCAGAATCAGTTCAGCTCGTGGGTGTGAACTTGAACACAGGTAAGAGAATGCAACTTTTTGTAGAGGGAAAACTAGATGTAATACATGAGAGTTGAAGCCGGGAAAGATTAAAAATGGGGACCAGAAAAAAATCTTTTGCTTTGCAATTTGACACCAGTACTATTAGGGAACTCTAGGTTCTAAAAATGGGATAAAATAGGATATTAATAAAAAATGGAGTGATTAGATATAATAAGGGAGTAGACTGAGTAATTTTGGGATAATTTTGTTGGAGATGTTGAGTGGTGGTAGATGGTTCAGATTACTGTTGAAGGATTTTCATATTGCATTTGCCTTACTCAGTGGGTTTTTTTTGGTTTGTTTTTTGTTTTTTTCTTTTTGAGACGGAGTCTTGCTGTATCCCCCAGGCTGGAGTGCAGTGGCGCGATCTCGGCTCACTTGCAAGTGCCGCCTTCCAGGTTCATGCCATTCTCCTGCCTTAGCCTCCCGAGTAGCTGGGACTACAGGCGCCCGCCACCACACCCGGCTAATTTTTTGTATTTTTAGTTGAGATGGGGTTTCACCGTGTTAGCCAGGATGGTCTCGATCTCCTGACCTCATGATCTGCCCGCCTCGGCCTCCCAAAGTGCTGGGATTACAGCTGTGAGCCACCGCGCCTGGCCACCTTACTCAGTTTTTAATCAAGTACTATGATAAGAAAATAGATTGGGTGATTATATTCATGGGTGAAAAACAGCTAAAGATAGCAAACAGTGCCAGAAAAGGGGATCTAGAAATCTAATGAAATGGTGACAGCCCTGATCTTAGACCCCTGTAACAAAACAACACAAATTAAGTACAAAGTAGAAGACAGATAACAGGTACATCCATGCAGTATGTGCAAGACCTATTGTTGTCAACATTATTATTTAATAAAAAAGGTTTCTGGAATGAGGGAAATGATCAGTCCATTTTAGCCAGATTATAGTCGCAGTACTATACTTTACTGTGGGTAAACAGAAATGTATCCAGAAGAGAGGGATGTTCAGGTCTTCTAAGTGGAAGTCAGACACTCCTCAAATATTGTGGACAGGGTTCATGGTTCAGAGTAGAAAACTGGGCTAACAGAGAAGCTTTGAATTCTCATAGTTAATACTGGCGGAAATGAGTCATCAGTGATAAGCAAAGCCACACACAATCACACAATATTGTTGGTTCTTACTGACTGACCTTATTTAAGGTTTGGTTGCCTTCTAGGTGAGCCAGTGGTAGCAGCAGAAGTAGGCGTTACGGGATAACGATTGTGTAAAGAAACAGCTTCATCACTCTTGGTAAGTTTGGGAAACTGAAAACTAAACTGTTAGAGAATCATCATACTCTTTTCATTTGGTGTGTCCTGTTTAGTTGCTCCTTTTTCCCCATGAACAATGTAATCAGCTGAAAGTATGGAAACCAAACTAACCCTCTGATGTGTAGAGGGGAAGGGGGAAATTTAATTGGATGTAATGTGTGCAGCTTAGTTGGAAGTGGGAAGTTGAGTCGAATCCGGGCTTTTAATCATCTGAGCCATCTAATTTTTGTCCCCCTTTCAGCACTGTGATTGCCACCAACATTCTCTTGGTTGATAAGATCATGTGAGCCTGGAATGCCTTCTCTGAAAGGTTGAATTGAAGCTTCCTCTCTGAGTCTTGAAGATTCTGCAAAGTGATCCTGAGGAATACAGCTGTGGAGTTTCTGTCCAAGCTTCAAATGAGTTTCAAAGGAATTTTCCCATATGAGAAAAGGAGAGAACACTGGCATCTGTTGAAATTCGGAAGTTCTGAGATTATAATTACAGTATTTTTTTAAAAATTGCACTGAAGTGTACATACATAAAGCAGGTCTTTCACCCAGTGAACAGGATGTTTTGCTTTAGCAGCAGTGACATAAAATTCCACGTTAGATAAGCATATATTACCTACATTATTAAATATTTCTTGAAAAGCAGATTTTAATAGTTTAATTTTATGTGGACGTATGTTAAATTATTCAACAGTACCCTATTGTTAAGCATTTGGTTTTAAATTTTTTATGCTAATATAAAGCTTAAGTAATTTAAAATTTTGAGAGCATCCCTGTTAGTGTAAATTTCTGAGTAAATTCATTGGATCAGTTGGACTTTTCATGCTTTTGAAATAGCCTTGCTAAAATGCTCCCCCTACAAAGTTAAGCTGTAGGAAATGGGAAGAGGAGTAAACTAGAGGCAAGGGAGTTGAGAGAGCTGGAAGGTGTGGTGACTAAGGGCTACAGTTATGGGGTTAAATTTGAGATTTGTAGGCTAACTGTATTTTCAAGTTTCTGAACTTATGCAAGATATTCATCCCAAAGCCTCTAGCGTCGTATTTTTCTCACCCAAATAACTACGTTTCCACAATATTATTTATATAGTTGTTGATCTGTCTCTGCAGTCCTTGAAGGTGATATTGATGTTACTAGGCTGTGTGTTTTGGGGGCTCAGCAGTGGCCTGAAGTGAGTGTGCAATAAATGTCAAGTTGAAACTTCCTTTGTGGTCTTGCAATGGTATGATGCACAAATGCAATTTTAAAGGTAGTGTAAACTGTCCAAAGGTTTAAAAAGTAGTGAAGGGGCCTCTAGGGACCCTCAACGTGCTTTTCCTTAATTCCCTGGGCGGCCCTGCAGGTGGTGTGGCCAGTCCTACCCCTTGCCTCCATCAGTTATCCCCTGCTGAATTGTTGGGTGAAGGGCGTGTGGTGGAGCAGCATGCGCATGTGTGCAGGGGGTGACTGCCACCCTGGTGCCTGAGGGCAGATGAGCAGCAGGGCCATCGGTGTGCGTGGCATGGTGCGCCATTCCTGATGCCAGCATGGGTTGTTCATCACCGCTGCTGTCCTTGCTGTTGCTCCTGGTTGGTGCCTGGCTCAAGCTAAGTCATTGAACCGCTGGTCACCCGGGGGCACTGGGAAAGGGGGTGGGGCCCTCCGCCCTGGCGGGATTGAGCCTGAGGCCCCTCTGCCCGCTTCCGGGATGCACCTGCAGCGGCTGGCTGGGGAGGTCGCTTTCGGTGCGCGTGGTGCCTCACTGCCTTGTGCTTTCAACTTGCTCTGGAATCTTTCAAACCTATAAAAAGGAATGAGAGGCCAGGCGCAGTGGCTTTCGCCTATAATTCCAGCACTTCGGGAGGCCAAGGCGGGTGGATCACTTGAGGTCAGGAGTTGAAGACCAGCCTGGCCAACGTGGTGAAACCCCATCTCCACAAAAATACAAAAAATTAGCCGGGCATGGTGGCACAGGCCTGTAATTCCAGCTACTCAGGAGGCTGAGACAGGAGAATCACTTGAAGCCAAGGGGTGGAGGTTGCAGTGAGCCGAGATTGTGCTACTGCACTCCAGCCTGGGAGACAGAGCGAGACTTCATCGCAAAAAAAAAAAAAGGGAAAGAGGAGAATGTAACAAGGAATGACCCCCGCCGCCGCCATGTACTTGTCGGCCAGCTTAAAAAGCTGCCAGTTTGTGGCCAGTCCTGCTCCTGCGGAATCGTACTCTCCCCGTCTCCTAGAGCCATTTTGAAGTGGGTCCAGACGTATCCCATTTTATTCTAAACCTTCAGCTAGATGAAAAAATAATTACCGTTTCTCACCTAAAAAACTGACAGTGCTGCTTAATAATATATCCAGTCTGTTCAAATTCATCTATCATCTCATAAAGGGTTTTTAACGTTTGCTGGCTGAATTAGGGACAAAATCTCATACATTGCAATTGTATGTTCTTTTTTTTTTTTTTTTTTTTTTATACCATGAGTTAGTAACGATGAATGCCCAGGCTGGAGTGCAGTGGCTGGATCTCAGCCCACTGCAAGCTCCGCCTCCCGGGTTTATGCCATTCTCCTGCCTCAGCCTCCCGAGTATCTGGGACTACAGGTGCCCGCCACCTCGCCCGGCTATTTTTTTATATTTTTTTTAGTAGAGACGGGGTTTCACCGTGTAGCCAGGATGGTCTCGATCTCCTGACCTCGTGATCCGCCCGTCTCGGCCTCCCAAAGTGCTGGGATTACAGGCTTGAGCCACCGTGCCCGGCCACAATTGTATGTTCTTAATTCTGATTCAATCTGATTATTTCCCTACTTACTCATTTATTTGTTTTTTTGGTGGGGCAGGGGGCAAGGTCTCACCGTGTTGCCCAGGCTGGAGTGCAGTGGTACCATCATAGCTCACTGCGGCCTCAAGCAATCCCTGCCTCAGCTTCCCAAAGTGCTGGGATTACAGGCCTGAGACACCACACCAGGATGATCCGTTTTTTTCCCCTTGAGATATATTTGTTGAAGAAACTGAAAATAGGCCGGGCGCGATGCTCATGCCTGTAATCCTCAGCATTTTGAGAGGCCAAGGTGGGCAGATTACGAGGTCAGGAGTTCAAGACCAGCCTGGCCAATATGGTGAAACCCCATCTCTACTAAAAATACAAATAATTAGCAGGGCGTGGTGGCACGTACCTGTAATCTTAGCTACTAAGGAGGCTGAGACAGGAGAGTTGCTTCAACCTGGGAGGCAGAGGTTGCAGTGAGCCGAGATCTTGCCACTGCACTCCAGCTTGGGCAACAGAGTGAGGCTCTGCCTCAAAAGAAAAAAAAAAAAAAAGGATGAAATAAGTGTGAATGTGTCAGGATAAGAAAGCCAAAGACAGGATCTTGAGGAACATCAAAAGACCAGGACTCTGCCTTGAAAGAAGTTACAGTGCTTAGACATCCTTTCTTGGACAGACACTGTGAAGTGGTGCATCAAGCTGAGTTAGTGTGGCCTGTTGGAAACAACATGGTAAAGAGACCCGAATCTAGTCCTGTCTCCTGCTAACCAGCATTTTAAGTCATATTTCTTTTTTGAGTCTTGGTTTCCTCCTGTGGAATAAGGCGGCTGAAGCAAAGACCCTTTTTTATTTTTTCATTTGATACAGAGTCTTACTCTGTCCCCCAAGCTGGAGTGCAGCGGCACAATCTTGGCTCACTACAACCTCCCAGATTCAAGTGATTCTCCTGCCTCAGCCTCCCCAGTAGCTGGGATTACTGGTGTGCACCATCATGCCTAATTTTTTTTTCTTTTTCTTTTTTGAGACGGAGTCTTGCTCTTGTCACCCAGGCTGGAATGCAGTGGCATGATCTTGGCTCACTGCAACCTCCGCCTCTCGGATTCAAGCGATTCTCCTGCCTCAGCCTCCTGAGTACCTGGGATTACAGGCACCTGACACCACGCCTGGCTAATTATTGTATTTTTAGTAGAGACGGGTTTTCGCCATGTTGGCCAAGCTGGTCTCTAACTCTTGCACTCAGGTGATCTGCCCGCCTCGGCCTCCCAAAGTGCTGGGATTCCAAGACGTGAGCCACCATGCTGGGCCAGTCCTTTTTAATTCTATCATTTTTCTAGGCATTCAAACAAGTCTAAAGGTGCTCATTTAACTATTTGGTGATAATCATTGCGCATTTATGGCAGGGGCCAGGGATATACTGTCAAAAATATATGTATTATATACTTCCCTTCTGGAGCATATAATGGTGAGAATCACTAAGAACTGATAAGAGTTCAGTAAGTGGAGAGGAAGAGGCAGAGAAACAGCATGAGCAGAAGGATGGGTAGAAAGTGCTAAATGTATTTTAGGGTAGAGTGTCTAAATTCGCCTAGCTGGGGCAAGGGTTTGTGTAGAGGAAGAAAGAGGTAAGTGCAAATCTATCGTGTGCTCAACATTTCACCCATGCTATTTTATTTCTATCTTTTTATTTTTTATTTTTTGAGACAGGGTCTTAGTCTGTCACCCAGGCTGGAGTGCAGTGACATGATCATAGCTCATTGCAACCTTGAACTCCTGGGCTCAAGCAATCCTCCTGCCTTAGCCTCTGCACCCTGTCTCTGAGCCATTGCACCTGGTTCCATGTTACTTATTTTTTTTTCTTTTATGAACAAGCTACAGTTGTCCATAGATATCCCCATTTTTCAGATGAACAAATTGAATCTCAGCCAGGCGTGTTGGCTCATACCTGTAATCCCAGCACTGTGGGAGGCTGAGGTGGAAGGATCACTTGATCCCAGGAGTTTGAGACCAGCCTGGGTAACATAACAAAACTCCATCTCTACAAAAAATACAAAAATTAGCCAGGCATGGTGGTGCACACTTGTGGTCCCAGCTACTTAGGAGGCTGAGGTGGGAGGATTGCTTGAGCCCACGGGGGCAGAGGTTACACTGAGCCAAGACTGTGCCACTGCACTACAGCCTGGGTAACCGAGTGATATCCTGTCACAACAAAAAGAAAAAAGAAAAGGAATTGATTCTCAGATTAAGTAATTTGTCTAAGGTTTCCCATCAAATTAAGTGACAGAACAAGAATGTGAAGCCAAACAAAACACAAAAGGAATTTAAAGCCAGATTTTTAAGCCTCCACGTTTGTTTTGTTATACCATCATGAGTATTATATACGATCCAAATATTATCACTTGTTTTATATATATGCATGTATTACCAATAACTCTCTCTTTTCTCTGCAGGAAATGGACAGGCTACTAGCATGGTCCAACTGCCAGGTGGGAGATTCCCGATGGGAATAAATTCTCCAGACGGCAGAGATGGTGAAGGCCCTGTGCGGTAGGCGACAGTGAAATCCATATTTCTAGGAGGAATGAAGGCCCTCTCTAATCTCATTCTTTTTTCTTTTTTTCTTTTTTTTTTTGAAACCAAGTCTCACTCTGTCACCCAGGCGCTGGAGTGCAGTGGTGTGATTATGCTCACTGCAACCTCCGCCTCCCAGGGTTCAAGTGACTCTCTTGCCTCAGCCTCCCAAGTAGCTGGGATTACAGGTGCCCACCACCACACCCAGCTAATTTTTGTGTTTTTAGTAGAGACGGGGTTTCACCATATTGGCCAGGCTGGTCTCGAACTCCTGACCTTGTGATCCACTCGCCTCAGCCTCCCAAAGTGTTGCGGTTACAGGTGTGAGCCACTGCACCTGGCCTAATTCTTAATATTTAAAGGGAAACTAACTTGTTCACCATCACATGTCATCTTTGCAGTGTACTATGGGATAAGTGTTATCTATGTTAATCAGATGAAGAATCTGAAATCCAAAGAGGTTTGACTGACTCAGTCAGTGGATGAGCTTGGCCTGGAACTGAAATCCCTGGGCTCTTGAGCCAGTCTGTGTATTTTCCATTACACTGTGCATAGCACTGAGAAATATAAGCAAATGCCAGTCACTCAGCAGAACCCTCTTCTACATGGGGAAAGGGACTGGGAGAAGGGACATCATAGTAGAGAGTCCCTTAAATTCCCCTTATAGGCCAGGTGTGGTCGCTCGCACCTGCAATGTGAGCACTTTAGGAAGCCAAGGAAGGAGGATTGCTTGAGCTCAGGAGTCTGAAACCAGCCTGGCAACATAGGGAGACCCTATCTCTGCTAAAATAAATAAGTATATAAATATACATATTGTTATATATTATAACAATCCATCTTACCCTGACAATCTGCCTGCTGAAACCTACTAAACCATACTAAACTGTATGAATTTATTATTATTATTATTATTATTGTTATTTTGAGACAGGGTCTGGCTCGTCACCCAGGCTGAAGTTCAGTGGTACGATCTCAGGTCACTGCAGCCTCTGCCTCCCGGGCTCAAACTATCCTCCCATCTCAGCCTCCTGAGTAGCTCAGAATACAGGTGCGCACTACAATGTCCAGCTTATTTTGTGCTTTTGGTAGAGACAGGATTTTGCCCTGTTGCCCAGACTAGTCTCGAACTCCTGGGCTCAAGCAATCCTTCTGCCTGGGCCTCCCAAAGTGCTGGGATTATAGGTATGACCCCCTATGCCTGGCCTTGAAAGTCCAATTTATTTGCTTATTTAGGTGTGACCCACCATGCCTGGCCTTGAAAATCTTACTTATTTACTTACTTACTTACTTACTTTCTTTCTTTCTTTTCCTTCCTTCCTTACTTACTTATTTAGAGACGGAGTTTTGCTCTTGTTGCCCAGGCTGGAGTGCAAAGGCGCGATCTCGGCTCACTGCAACCTCCGCCTCCCGGGTTCAAGCAATTCTCTGCCTCAGCCTCCCGAGTAGCTGGGATTACAGGCGCCCGCCACCACGCCCAGCTAATTTTTGTATTTTTAGTAGAGGAGGGGTTTCACCACGCTGGCCAGGCTGGTCTTCAACTCCTGACCTCGTGATCCACCCACCTCGGCCTCACAAAGTGCTGGGATTATAGGTGTGAGCCACTGCGCCCGGCCAATCTCTTATATAAATTTTTAAAAAGATGTTTTCTTTGTTTCCTAGCCCCTTCTACCCACCTACGAAGTTCCAAAGGTTTTAATGCTATTGCAACGGCAGTCAGAGGTCAAGCTGGTGCAGCTCCCTAATGCGGGACAGCCTCAGATGGGGCCAACCCTCCCTGCCCAGCACCAGTGGCACC
>NW_012110408.1:36788-37788 GCF_000951045.1 Mandrillus leucophaeus | reverse complement strand
CCAGGATGGTCTTGAATTCCTGACCTCAAGTGATCTGCCTGCCTTGGCCTCCCAAAGTGTTGGAATTACAGGCATGAGCCAACACGCCCGGCCAGCCCTATTTCTTTAAGCATATACATTTTGCACTTATTAAAAGTATTTGAACATACAATTATCCAGCTTCCCTTGTTTATGTATGCTTGAATTTTGTATAAGCTTAAATATTTTTTCCAGTCTAAGCTTCATTATATCCCCTTTCTTCTGTATTTGTATAACTTTAGGTGGCTGTCTTTGTTGAAAGTTTTTTCTGAAAAGCCTTAAAATAGAATATAGTTCTTGGCAGCAATTTCAGAGTTATTTGAGGGCAAGGGGAGATTTGTAATGATGATTCAAATGAAGCAAACTAAAAAATAATGAAGCAAGACAGAGGATAAAACAGTATTCACTTGAGCACATCCCAAAAAAATAAAATTTCAGATGCAACTAGAAAAAGGTATGCTAATGATCATAATACAGGAATAATTATTAATACGCAAAATAGTTTTAAAGCCACTTACCGTTTGAATGTTGGGAATTGACTAGGAGGTGGCTGTAACCTAAGATGATTCCTTCAGTGATGACCATTTTCTTTTTCAAGATGATGATGATTCTCCATCTTCTAAGAGACCAAAGACCAACGAGCCACCACAGCCACCAGTTCCAGAACCTGCCAATGTTGGGCAACAGAAAGTGAGGGAGTTCAACTCTGGTAAGTTCTCAGTGAAATCCACGACCTTTTCCTTCATCTTCTGGACTCTCAGTGTAACTGATGAAAGTTACAACATGCTCATCTGCAGGGGGACATGCTTTAGCATGTATTACTACATTATAATCTCACCTTTGTAAAGCCAGGAGCTTTTTGAAAGTCACATTATAGACATTGTTTAAACATCGTTCGAATTTACCAAAGCATAGGACATTGTTTCATCTCACATTAATTAGTTAGTTGACTCAAAATTAGTGCTAATGACTTAATAATTCA
>NW_012110408.1:26971-32023 GCF_000951045.1 Mandrillus leucophaeus | reverse complement strand
GGCAGTGGTGCCAGGATTAGGTTGGAATACCTAGGGGTCCTCTGAGGTTCCCCAAGTTTCCCTTGCCCTGGCCAGCTGTGCTGCTGGCCTGAGCATCTGATGAGCTTGCAAGGGTGACTCCGAGAGGTGGGTGGTCCAGGGGCTAGGGCAGGGACTTTGGAGTCATGCTGTTGGCTTTGAATCCAGACTCCTACACTTGGTAGCTGTGACCTTTCCATGCCTGAAGTGACCTGCAGAACTGAGCTCTGTCTGAGACAGGTCCCATCCAGGCACTGCAGATCCATCTAGAGTTAAACCACCCCCGGTTGCTCACTGTCCGCTGCCTTCACAAGCAGATCTTTGTCTTCTTGGAGGCCGTCACAATCCAGTGGAGAAAGCGAAACTCATCTGCCTCTGTCTCTCTGGGTACGCCTCATGCCAGGTGCATCTGTGGACACAGGCCATGCTCCTGGGCTTCCAAAGTTGGAGAAAGTTGCCAGGCTCAGGTGGGTACATCAGAGTAGCTGCTGCCCTCTGGACACAGTGACAAAAGAACACTCTGGGCTAGAGCCCTGGTCTGGGGCATTGGGCAAGGCTCTTCCACTTCTCTGAGGTCATTTTCCCATCTGGAAAGTGTGCTGATTGAATCTCCCTTTGGGCACTGAGGGCTCAGCGTTAGTTTGAGAGCCAGCATGTGGGGTTTGGGCTGTAATCCCCCTTTAGCCCCATAGCTTGGGGGTAGCAGGGACTTTGTTGGGATACCCCAGGCATCAGTCCAGCTTCCTGCCCCTGCTTGGGCTTAGCATCTGAAGTACTCTGGGGGGCAGGTGGTCCTGGTGGGGGTTGGGGCTTTTCCCCAGACTGAAGTCACACCCAGAGCCAGAAATCTTGGCGCCTGCTCTGGGCTAAGGATGCATCTGGCCCCCCAGGATGCAGGTAACTGCCCATCTTACCTGGTTTCTGCCTGCCAGGGCCAATCTTCAGACCTCGGGACTTCCCAGCCTATCCTGCCTCCCTCTCTGGCCAGCCTTGAAGCCTCGTGGGTCCAGCACTTTTTCCAGGCCGTCTCCTGGTTGTCCTGCCCTGAGGCCTGGCTCATGCTCCTCCCCATCCTGCTCACCAAGACCCATAAGGACCACTCCACACCCAGCTCAGCCCCATCCCCTTGGATAGTCCTTTCTCTTTCCTCAGGTGACCAGGTGCATATGTTGGTGTCAGGACCTTCCCTGCACCTGGGAATGCCTACTGGGCACCTCGGTCACAGAGACCAAGGCATTTACTTGATATGAGTGCCTTTGGTTCACTGTCTACATGGCCAGGGAGGGAGTCAATAATAGGCTTTTCACTTGCTGCAAGGGCCAGTTCTCCTGGCCCCATGGCCCTAGGGATGGAGGATGCTGCAGGATACACACCCCTCACTTCCCAGCTGAGGACTGTGGGTCATCTCAGGGCGATTTCACAGTCCCTGCATGCCCCATCTCCTCAGTTCTGCAAATGCCAAGCAGCGCAGCGTGCCTAGGCGACAGTGGGCTCAGGACTGCCCAGGTGGGCTCAAGACTGCCCAGGTAGTCCCCAGAGTGCCCTTGGCAGGCCCCTCACCTAGCTGCTCCCACGGCTCTGTAGCAAGAGTTCTAACCGTTTTTGTGTGGAGCCTGCTGAGAATGAGAGCTGTGGACCATTTTCCCAGAAACACATGTGCATGCTCTCCACACAAAACCTTGCATCATTTTAGGGGGCTCACACCTCCCTAAGGGCCCGGTTATTGAACCCCTCGGACCTGAGAGTGAGAAACCTTGCCTCAATGGAGTCTTGCTCTGTTGCCCAAGCTAGAGTGCAGTGGCGTTACCTCGGCTCACTGCAACCTCCACCTGCCGGGTTCACATAAATCTCCTGCCTCAGCTTCCTTAGTAACTGGGACTACAGGTGCGCACCTACCACCCTCAGCTAACTTTTTGTATTTTCAGTAGAGGTGGGATTTCACCATGTTGGCCAGTATGGTCTAGATCTCTTGACTTCGTGATCCGCCTGCCTCGCCCTCCCAATGTCCCAGCATGAGCCACCGCGCTCAGTCAGGGTCCCTCTTAAACTTGTATTTTTAAGGTCTGGGGTCCCTCTTACTTAATCTTTTTTTTTTTTTTCTTTTTTTCTTTTTTGAGACAGAGTCTTGCTCTGTCACCCAGGCTGGTAGTGGCGCGGCCTTGGCTCACTGCAACATCTGCATCCTGGGTTCAAGTGATTCTCCTGCCTCAGCCTCCTGAGTAGCTGGGACTACAGGCACCTGACACCATGTCCGGCTAAGTTTTGTATTTTTGATAGAGATGGGGGCGGAGGCAAGGGGTTGGGGAGGGGAGGGGGGTTTTTGCTTTGTTGCCCAGAGCTCAAAGTGATCTGCCCACCTCTGCTCCCAAAGTGCTAGGATTACAGGCCTGCACCACTGAACCCAGCCGCTGTAAAATCTTATTTCCACACAGCTGAGACATGTTTTAGGAAGTTTGCTAAAAGACCCCCGGAGACCTCCTCATTGTGGCCTCCCTGTTGTCATGTTTAATTTGATTGATCTTTTCAATTAATTTGATCTTTTCAATCAATTAATTTGATTGATGCTTTTCAGAAATTAAAAGGTTAAAAAGAGGTACTAAACTTTAAAACTTCTCTTATAGTCTCCCATTAAACTAATTCTAAGAACCACCAAAAAAGGGAAAAATGTTTCCAAAAGCAGTGAAATGATATGGACTGTTAGTATGTAAAATGTAGGAAATAAGTCATATGTTAGTGCTGCTCTGACCTAGGGACATATTATTGAGAATTAGCTTTTGCTCAGTTTTCAGAGAAATGGAATAATCATATCACTGATCTATGTAAATAAGTTGAAGAATTGTCTGAAAGAAAATACAGTATGTTTAAATTGGAAAAGTCGTGTAATATTTTGTTCATATACACAATGGAGTTATTGTTTATCATGGGGGTACTGTGGACAAGCCCAGGGCTGCTGGTGAATCCTACCATCCTTATACGTCTCTCCTTGTAAGTTGCTTTGTAGTTTCTGTCTAAATATTAGAAACATTCTTTGTTTCTAGATTACTGCAAAGCTGAGGAAAAGTTGTATTTGTTTAATTATCGTTAGCATTTCTTTTAAACTTTCAGCATGGATATTGGGGATTTATTTACATATTTATTGCAAAGCCCTGGATCTTAGGAATTTAATTGAATATTATTTTTTGAAACTAATTTTTTCTTTTAATCTGCTTTGTTAAATTTGGTATTCACCAAGATGCCCCTATTGTCTCTACTTTTATCTTTTTTTTTTTTTTTTTGAGACAGAGTCTCACACTGATGCCCAGACTGCAGTGTAATGGCGCGATCTCAGCTCACTGAAACCTCCGCCTCCCAGGTTCAAGCGATTCTCCTGCCTCAGCCTCCCGAATAGTTGGGATTACAGGCAATTCTGCTGCCTCATCCTCTCAAGTAGCTGGGATTACAGGCGTGCATCAACACGCCCAGCTAATTTTTGTATTTTTGTGGAGACAGGGTTTCACCATGTTGGCCAGGCTGGTCTCGAACTCCTGACCTCAAGTGGTCCACCTGCCTCGGCCTCACAAAGTTCCGGGATTACAGGCATGAGCCGCCACACCTGGTCTATATTTTTGTTATATTGTTAATTTAGTACTATTCTGAGTAAAAATAATTTGCTATGACAGTTTTATAAATTGACCATGACAATTTTTTAAATGTCAGTGCTTTTTATAAAGTGAAACAGATTATGTTGTGGGGCTTTTGTTGTGATGGTGATTTATTATTTAGTTTAAAGACAATTATATTCAGGTGTTGTGAAATTATAAAACAAATCTTCACATTTTATAATTTTTTTTTTTTTTGAGACGGAGTTTTGCTTTTGTTGTTCTGGCTGGAGTGCAATGGCACAATCTCGGCTCACCACAACCTCCGCCTCCCAGGTGCAAGCAATTCTCCTGCCTCGACCTCCCGAGTAGCTGGGACTACAGGTATGTGCCACCGCGTGCAGGTAATTTTTGTACTTTTAGTAAAGACAGGGTTTCACCATGTTGACCAGGATGGTCTTGATCTCTTGACCTTGTGATCTACCTGCCTTGGCCTCCCAAAGTGCTGGGATTACAGGCATGAGTCACCGCACCCGGCCCACATTTTATAATTTTAAAGCAGTATTAATATTAATTGCCTTAGAGAAAGATACTTTTGTTGTGGTATGTAACTTATAATATAAGTATAGTGTACAGCAAAGGACATTAAACCTAAGTCAGCACTAATATGTTATGTGGTACACTTGAAACTTTAGTACAAATATTAATGTTTAGTAGCAAGTAGACCTTAACACATAATGATAGCAAAAAAATGGAGCTGTTCAGATGAGAGACCATTGGTTCTGTCTGATTTTAATACTCCCTATGCTCTTGACTTTTTGTTTTTCTCCTTTGAGACAGAGTCTTGCTCTGTCACCCAGGCTGGAGTGCAGTGGCTTGATCACAGCTCACTGCAACCTCCACCTCTCAGGTTCAAGCGATCCTCCCGCCTCAGCCTCCCTAGTAGCTAGGACTACAGGTGAGAGCCACCATGCCCAGCTAATTTTTGTATTTTTAGTAGAGACAGGGTTTCACCATGTTGGCCTGGCTGGTCTCAAACTCCTGACCTCAGGTGCTCACCCGCCTTGGCCTCCCAAAGTGTTGGGGTTACAAGCATGAGTCACTGCACCTTGCCACCTCTTGACTTTTTATAGCTGTTGTATTATTTTAATCATGAGTAAATAAATGCTAGTTGAAATGATGCAGTTCAGGAGAATCTTCTGCTTCTTTTATTAAAAAAAATATATATTTTTTTATGTCCAATAAAGTTACACTAATGTTTATGTTTGGAAAATTTTACCTTTTCCAGCCGGGTGCGTTAGCTCACACCTGTAATCCCAGCACTTTGGGAAGCCGAGGTGGGTGGATCACTTGAGGTCAGGAGTTCAAGACCAGCCTGACCAATATGGTGAAAACACCATCTCTACTAAAAATAAAAAAACTAGTTGGGCATGGTGGTGGATGCCTGTAGTCCCAG
>NW_012110408.1:24667-26511 GCF_000951045.1 Mandrillus leucophaeus | reverse complement strand
CAGCTGGAGTTTCGCTCTTGTCGCCTATACTGGAGTGCAATGGTGTGATCTCAGCTCACTGTAACCTCTGCCTGCCAAGTTCAAGTGATTCTCCTAGCTCAGCCTCCTGAGTACCTGGGATTACAAGCACCTGCCACAATGCCTGGCTAATTTTTGTATTTTTAGTAGAGATGGGGTTTCACCATGTTGGCCAGACTGGTCTCGAACTCCTGACCTTGTGATCTGCCTGCCTCAGTCAGTGTTGGGATTACAGGTGTGAGCCACTGTGCCCATCCTGTCTTTTCTTTCCAAAGCCACCCTTGGTGATTAAATGTTAAATATGTACTAATGGATATTACTTTGCTGAATATTGCCTAGTGAATATTAAGTATTTATTCTCACCTTGCAGACATGAACTTGTGAGTTCCACACATGAAGATTTACAACTTGATAAACCAGCTTCAGGAGGTAGGTCTTCAGTCTTAAGTCAGATTAGAAGATTATGTAAAATAATTATTTAATGCTTAACATTGATTTTTTTTAATGGTATCTTCCACATGAAATAATATTCCTCTAACTTTTAATTACATGCCAGGACAGGAGAATTCATGTTGTCAAAATTCTAATACTCTCTAGAACAGTAAATTCACTTTATTTTTATTAACCCATTATAAATACATGTAAATGTTGCATTTATGGGTAGACAGAACTAAAAGAACAATATTTTTCCTACTTTTGAGATGCAAGATTTATCTGGCATAATGCATTGAACAGGTTATTATTGAAGCTTGCACCAAACAACTGAGCAAACATTCATCAAATGTCCATGATACCCAGGATATAAGAAGTTTCCTTTTAGAATATGGAGCCATACATATCGTCTCTTAATTGTTAGATGTGTTTTGAAAGAAACAGAAATATAACTGATTTTCTTACTTGTTTTGGCTCTGGAGTAGAGTGGGGACAAAACAGAATGGAATCACACTGTTTAGATTTACTAAAATGGAAGGATTGCTGCAAGATTATATGCATAGTCTCCCCATACCAAATGGCACCCGCTAGAGTTTTGCTCTGTCGCCCACGCTGGAGTACAGTGGTGTGATCTCAACTCATTGCACCCTCCACCTCCCAGGTTCAAGCAATTCTTCCTGCCTCAGGCTCCCAAGTAGCTGGGATTACAGGCACCTGCCATCACACCCGCCTAATTTTTATATTTGTATTAGAGCTGGGGTGTCACCATGTTGGCCAGGCTGGTCTCGAACTCCCAACCTCAGGTGATCTGCCCACCTCAGCCTTCCAAAGTGCTAAGATTACAGGCGTGAGCCACCGCGCCTGGCCCGCTAGTGGTTCTTGAGCACACTGAATTCTGCTTTTTCCTAGCTTTAATGAATGTCTGGTTCTTCCTTTTTTGTGCAGTGTGTGTCAGCATTGTTTCAGTAATAAATACATTCTGGATCTTAGAAATAACTTTAGTCACAGGAAAAGAAAAAATAATACTGCCTATTTTATATTAATAATATTTAATAACCCAAGCTATTAAACCCACTAAATTGAGAAAACTTGTATTCCTGTGATTTCGACAGTAAAGGAAGAATGGTATGCCAGAATCACTAAATTAAGAAAGATGGTGGATCAGCTTTTCTGCAAAAAATTTTGGTAAGTCTGTTTTTTCCCCTTTCAACTAAAGTATATTACTGAGTAATGTTTTTTATAATGTTGTTTTATTTTAGGAAAGTAAATATAATAAGCAGGACTCAGCTCCAGTTTTCTCTTACTGTTTTGTTTTTGAGATGGAGTTTCGCTCACGTTACCCAGGCTGGAGTGCAGTGGTGTGGTCTTGGATCACTGCAACCTCCGCCTCCCAG
>NW_012110408.1:22973-23787 GCF_000951045.1 Mandrillus leucophaeus | reverse complement strand
TGACCTCCTCCCTCACCCTGTGACTTAGAGTGCCTTAACCATCTGGGAATGCAGCTCAGTAGGTCTCAGCCTCATTTTACCCAGCTCCTATTTAAGATTGAGTTGCTGTCATTCAAACACCTCTGACAGTATTGCTGCTTTCTCTAAGGTTCCTGAAAGGGAGAGAAGAAATCTTAGATTTTTCATTGCTGTGAACCACTGCAAGTATTCAGGAAATATTTACTACTTCCAACCTCATAATCCTGCAGTCATTTGGCACCTGTGAGTCAGGTGCCGGGAACTGGGCAGTGCAGAAGACAGTGCCCTGCCCCGTGCATTCTGGAGCATTCAATCTGGTGGGGAAACATGTGCAGTAAGTAAGAGATATTTACTTTGTAAGAAGGTATAAGGTCTGGGAAATAATTAAGTGGAATAAGGGGGATGGGAAGGCAGGGGGTGTGATTGGATCAGCCTTGATGATATGTGATAAGCACGTTCTGTAGTTGGCTTCGCCTCTTTCTAAACTTCCACTTTTCACTCTCAACTCCAACTGGTTCTTTTTTATTTTATAAAAAGTTCGTTAGAATTAGGTTTATATATTTCCTTGTTGAATTAACAGAATAATTTTATTTAACATCCTCTCTAGTGTGACCAAAAGCCTCTAATCTTTTACTGTTGTTTGTTCATGGGCATATTTGTTTTTACAACTGTGATAATTATTTCATTTTGTGTGGTTTCTCAAAAACACATGTTTCTTATCTCAAAGAGTTCCTATACTAGAGCCCTTCAGATTTGGTGCTAATGTCATGAAGTAAGAATTTAAGACAAATATTGA
>NW_012110408.1:21297-22199 GCF_000951045.1 Mandrillus leucophaeus | reverse complement strand
CATCACATGTGACAAAATTACAGTGATTTTTTGGTGTCAGCTCATCTGTAGCCCTTAGTTGACTTTCCTCACTCTTTTTTCTTTTCTTTTTCTTTCTTTCTTTCTTTTTTTTTTTTAAACAGAATCTTGCTGTGTCGCCCTAGGCTGCAGTGCAATGGCGCGATCTCAGCTCACAGCAGCCTCTGCCCCCCAGGCTCCAGCGATTCTCCTGCCTCAGCCTCCTGGGTAGCTGAGCTTACAGGCGCACGCCACCATGCCCGGCTAATTTTTGTATTTTTAATAGAGACAGGGTTTCGCCATGTTGGCCAGGCTGGTCTCGAACTCCTGACCTCAGGTGATCTGCCCACCTCATCCTCCCAAAGTTCTGCGATTACGGGCATGAGCCACTGTAACTGGCCAAGTTTCCTTACTCTTACCTGAACAGTATCATTTCTTCATTATCTGAAAAATTTTGCTTTAAATCTTGGTCCAAACAATCTTCATGTGCTAACTTTGGTTGTTATGCCTCTTTTAATCTAAATTGGCCTCTGCTTACTATTTTTATTTCCCATTCCATGAATTCTTCAAGGAAAGTTATTTCTTTTAAAATAGCATGCTCATGAGGTTGAAGGGGTAAAGAACATTGATCTCATGGTTGCAGTGTGGATGAAAATTTAGCCTGAAATGTGCCTGTTTGCAGCAGCCAATGGAGGAGGGTTATTAATTTCACAAGCAGATAGTAGCAAAAGGCTGCTTCCAAATAGTATTTGCAGGCCAGCTGCGGTGGCTCACACCTGTAATCCCAGTACTTTGGGAGGTCGAGGTGGGCAGATCACTTGAGGTCAGGAGTTTGAGACCAGCCTGGCCAACATAGTAAAAATCTGTCTCTACTGAAAAGTACAAAAATTAGCCAGGTTTGGTGG
>NW_012110408.1:13781-15982 GCF_000951045.1 Mandrillus leucophaeus | reverse complement strand
AATGAGTCATTTATACTTGCCTTTGCTTTAAGCCTGCTTCAATAGTTAGTAAATATGTTTCCAGAGTTTTTCCAATTTAAAAAAATTGACCTGCACCTTGCTTTGGATTGTACTAAAATCTGATTGCAACATAAGCGTAGTCTCCTGAATTGCTTTGGTTTTGTTCAGTTGAAGCCTTGGGGAGCACTGAGGCCAAGGCCCTACTGTACCAAAAATTTGAAGCCCATGCAAATGATCTGTATGTAGAAGGACTACCAGAAAACATTCCTTTCAGAAGCCCTCGTGGTATGGAATCCCGAGGCTGGAAAACATCATTCAAGTGGGCAATCAAATTAAATTTCTTATTAAAAAGTAAGATGATAATCCGCAGAAACAAATTCAGTGTCTTCCCTAAGGAGAGATTAATTTGATGAAGAAGGGCTTTTTGTTCCCCTCCCATCATGACTTCCTTATATTTACAATTAACATTTAGATTCACTTACTGAACAAACATTTATTTAGCATAAGTATCAGATGTGCAAAATTAGGTCTAGCAAGAACCGTGTCCTTGGGAGGCTTAATATTATGAAAAATGCAATGAAGAGTTATTGAGCATTTTTGGGGAAGAAGGCAAGGATGGCACACCCAGATCAGTCACTTGTGCGTCCAGAAGGGAGAGAACATGTTCCAAATATGAGAAAAGGCAGAGGGGTGTCAAAAATGCCCTCATATTCACATACCTCACCCATTCTCTGTGGAGTGAGGAGTGCCATGTGGGCATGGTGGGATTGCACAGACTTCGTGGCCAAGTGGAGGGAGGCCTTGGATCCTACAAAAGCAGTGGCAGTCATTAAATGGTCTCATAGCAATTCCCTCTTAAAATAATTTGGATCTGCCCTTTAGAAAGGTTAAGCTGGCTTGATTTGGAAGGGTAGTTTGAGTGTGGGGGGTTGGAACAGAAGGCCTGTCTCTACTTATGAAAGGAATGTTGAAGTGGGTTGAGTCTTGCTTACTGATTAAGGTTGTGCATTTGTGTATATTCGTTGGGACTGAGTTATATATGGAGAGGAAAGGTTTAAGATGATACAGCAAGCTGTTTCTGGCTGTGCTGTGGGACAGTTCGTCTAAGATTCAGAAGCAGAATTGAGCTGGTTTAGTGGAAAAGTGACTTTGGCATATTTATCTTACAAATAAACAATGACTTTGGAGACATCCAGGTGGTCTCACCTGAATGTCTGAAAATTGCTATTTTCAAAATTCAAGTCACCAAAATGATTGTTTTCACTATAAAATGAAGGCAGAATGGACTATGTTTAAAAATTGGCCAGGCACGGTGGCTTAATGCTTGTAATCCCAGCACTTTGGGAGGCTGAGGCAGGTGGATCACCTGAGGTCAGGAGTTCGAGACCAGCCTTGCCAACATTGCAAAACCCCGTATCTACTAAAAATACAAAAATTAGCCAGATGTGGTGGCACGCACTTGTGGTTGCAGCTACTCGGGAGGCTGAGGCAGGAGAATTGCTTGAACCTGGGAGGCAGAAGTTGCAGTAAGTTGAGATCGCACCACTGTACTCCAGCCTGGACAAGAGAACAAGACTCTGTCTCCAATAATAATAATAATAATTAGAAGTGCACAGCTGTGTGAGAAAGGCCTGTAAATTTCTTCTAAATGCTTTATTATAATATCAATATCAACTATATATTTACAGTCCAAAACTTCTTACTCACAATACAAATGTAGTTATTCAGCCAAGAACAAATACAACAGGTAAAATAGTTGTGAAATCCTTTTTAAAAGCACAGATTAATCTTTAAGCTTTAAAAAATTAACTTTTTAAAATTATGGAACTGCTCCTTCTTTCACCTCCCCCAAAAATATTTTGCAGAAGCTCAATACAGGCACTCCTTGATTTGCCAATATGAACATATGCAGTGTAGGGAAAACTGAAGCTTTTTTTTCTTTTTTCTTTTTATTATACTTTAAGTTCTAGGGTACATGTACACAGTGTGCAGGTTTGTTACATATGTATACATGTATACATGTGCCATGTTGGTGTGCTGCACCCATTAACTCATCATTTACATTAGATATATCTCCTAATGCTATCCCTCCTCCCTCCCCCCACCCCATGACAGGCCCTGGTGTGTGATGTTTCCCTTCCTATGTCCAAATGTTCTCATTGTTCAATTCCCACCTATGAGTGAGAACATGTGGTGTTTGG
>NW_012110408.1:12284-13731 GCF_000951045.1 Mandrillus leucophaeus | reverse complement strand
ATTTCAACTTTGGTGAATCTGACAATTATGTGCCTTGGAGTTGTTCTTCTCGAGGATTATCTTTGTGGTGGTCTCTGTATTTCCTGAATTTGAATGTTGGCCTGCCTTACTAGGTTGGGGAAGTTCTCCTGGATAATATCCTGCAGAGTGTTTTCCAACTTGGTTCCATTCTCCCCGTCACTTTCGGGTACACTATCAGACGTAGATTTGGTCTTTTCACGTAGTCCCATATTTCTTTGAGGCTTTGTTCGTTTCTTTTTACTCCTTTTTCTCTCAACTTCTCTTCTCGCTTCATTTCATTCATTTGATCTTCAATCACTGATACCCTTTCTTCCAGTTGATTGAATTGGCTACTGAAGCTTGTGCATTCGTCACGTAGTTCTCGTGCCATGGTTTTCAGCTCCATCAGGTCATTTAAGGACTTCTCTACGCTGCTTATTCTAGTTAGCCATTCGTCTAATCTTTTTTCGAGGTTTTTAGCTTCTTTGTGATGGATTCGAACTTCCTTCTTTAGCTCAGAGAAGTTTGATTGTCTGAAGCCTTCTTCTCTCAACTAGTCAAAGTCATTCTCTATCCAGCTTTGTTCCATTGCTGGCAAGGAGCTACATTCCTTTGGAGGGAGAGAGGTGCTCTGATTTTTAGAATTTTCAGCTTTTCTGCTGTGTTTTTTCCCCATCTTTGTCGTTTTATCTACCTTTGGTCTTTGATGATGGTGATGTACAGATGGGATTTTGGTGTGGATGTCCTTTCTGTTTGTTAGTTTTCCTTGTAACAGTCAGGACCTTCAGCTGCAGGTCTGTTGGAGTTTGCTGGAGGTCCATTCCAGACCCTGTTTGCCTGGGTATCAGCAGCGGAGGCTGCAGAACAGCAAATATTGCTGAACAGCAAATGTTGCTGCCTGATCGTTCTTCTGGAAGCTTCGTCTCAGAGAGGTAGCCTGCTGTGTGAGGTGTCAGTCTGCCCCTGCTGGGGGGTGCCTCCCAGTTAGGCAACTCGGGGATCAGGGACCCACTTGAGGAGGCAGTCTATCCATTCTCAGATCTCAAACTTCATGCTGGGAGAACCACTACGCTCTTCAAAGCTGTCAGACAGGGACATTTAACTCTGCAGAGGTTTCTGCTGCCTTTTGTTCGGCTATGCCTTGCCCCCAGAGGTGGAGTCTACAGAGGCAGGCAGGCCTCCTTGAGCCACAGTGGGCTCCACCCCATTTGAGCTTCCTGGCCACTTTGTTTACCTACTCAAGCCTCAGCAATGGCGGGTCCCCCTCCCCCAGCCTTGCTGCCACCTTGCAGTTTGATCTCGGACTGCTGTGCCAGCAATGAGCGAGGCTCTGTGGTGTGGGACTCTCCGAGCCAGGCGTGGGATATAATCTCCTGGTGTGCCGTTTGCTGAGACCATTGGAAAAGCACAGTATTAGGGTGGGAGTGACCCGATTTTCTTTTTTTTT
>NW_012110408.1:9187-11154 GCF_000951045.1 Mandrillus leucophaeus | reverse complement strand
ACGTCTTCTGTGTCACTCACACTGGGAGCTGTATACTGGAGCTGTTCCTATTCGGCCATCTTGGAACCGCCCTGAAGCTTTTTTTCTTTCTTCCTTTTTTTGATACAGAGTCTCACTCTGTCACCCAGGCTGGAGTGCAGTGGTGCAATCTTGGCTCACTGCAGCCAGGCTCAAGCAGTTCTCCTTCCTCAGCCTCCGGAGTACCTGGGATTACAGGTGCATGCCACTGTGCTGTCTAATTTTTGTATTTTTAGAAGAGATGGGATTTCACCATGTTGGCCAGGCTGGTCTTGAACTCCTGACCTTGTGATCAGCCTGCCTCAGCCTTCCAAAGTGCTGAGATTACAGGTGTGAACCACTGTGCCCTGCCCTCAGCATGCTTTTGATTTAGCCAAAGCATCAAAGCATTGGTGAAGAATTGAAGATTGGAAGTTAACGCATTTTTTGCTAAGGGAAGTAATAGAGAAAGATAAATATTCCTGGAGCTAAATCTTCAGTTTGGATTAGTGTGAACATGATGAAACCTGTAGAAACCTTCATTTCTCAAGACAAAACTCAAATTCAAGGTTGTGAGGAATGCAGTCACTGCTTTTGTTAGGGGCAGTTGTGACAGTGATTGCAGAAACTGAAACAGCAAAGCCTGTATTATATAAAGAATGTGCAAGCGCCGTAGAAGACACTGCAAGGATTGGGTGCTGGAGCAGTGCTGGGCCTGCCATCGTCACCAGAGTGCAGCAGCTGTCACCAGAAGGAGAATCTCCACTCTCGCCATCACTAACAGCTCTTGACTTTGTCCCACTCATAAAAGATCTTGGAAGGAATTAAAGGTGCTTGGTAGTTTCTCATTCCAACATAACCTTACTTGGCCTGACCATGAAGCATGCATTAGTCTTTGGACAGGGCAATTCAAATCACAGATCACATAACAAAATAATTTTGTGGCCATCAGAACTGTCTCCTTAAACACACCATGGGTGCACTGTGTTCTCAGCTTGGGGAAAGGTAGATGTCACACATGAGAAGGTGGTGGAGCCAGGCACGTGATGGAGCCTCGAAGAGTGGGAGGTGGCAGCTGGCTCTGTGAGGAGGGTGTGAATCTCCTCCTGGGGAGGAGCAAATGCCAGAAAAGGAGGTGAGGATGGGCAGAAGAGGAGGCTGAGCAGCAAGTGAATAGACGCGCTCGACCTCGGAGGAGGAGAGTCCCATGTCTTTATTGGTAATATTCAAATGTGGTTCATACCAGAGTTATTTTCTGTGGCTGAATGGTTCAACTACTCTGAAATCCATTGGGGGGCGAGGGGGCGGAAAAAAAAAAACTCATACTAAAAACCCTTGAGATGCTAAGTTTTAAAGTAAAGGAAATGTTACAAGATTTTCTGAAACCACCAACCTTTAGCAATATTTTCAGACCTCCTCCAACATTTTCCACTGCCTTTGTCAGCAATCATAGATGACCTTCACACTAAGGCAAATCTTCCACTCCCCTTACCCTTTTCCTTTTCTCTCTCTTTCTCTCCTTTCCTCATCCAGTAACTCCAGTTGGAGTCCATTGTTTCCAAGTCGACTTTCGTCCTCATCCACAGCTCCTCCACACGAGCCCTGAACACCTGTTCATGTAAGTGACATCTTTTATGTCTTTATTTTTATATTTTATTTTATTTTGTTTTGTTTTGTTTTAATTTTGAGATGGAGTCTCCCTCTGTTGCCCTGGCTGGAGTGCAGTGGCACAGTCTCGGCTTACTGCAACCTCCACCTCCCAGGTTCAAGCATTTCTCTGCCTCAGCCTCCAGAGTAGCTGGAGGATTATAGGCACCTGCCACCACACCTAGCTGATTTTTGTATTTTTAATAGAGACGGGGTTTCACCATGTTGGCCAGGCTGGTCTTGATCTCCTGACCTCGTGATCCACCCGCCTCAGCCTCCCAAAGTGCTGGGATTACAGGCATGAGCCACTGTGCCTGGCCCGT
>NW_012110408.1:5822-8302 GCF_000951045.1 Mandrillus leucophaeus | reverse complement strand
TAATGCCATTTAGCTTCATTCAATTCTGCAGTAGTCCCCAAGATTTTCCAAGATCATCCTGTCCTCCAGTGTCCTGTTGATTCAACTTCAGAATATATCCCAGAGTCTGTCCCTCATCATTCCTCACTGCTGCCACCCTGGGCCATCTGCCATCATCTCTCACCTGGATTATCTCAGTAATCTCCTAACTGGTTTCCTTGTTTCCATGCTTGCCTCCTTCAGTCTATTCTGTTTGTTTGTTTGTTTGTTTGTTTTTTGAGACGGAGTCTTACTCTCTCACCAAGGCTGGAATGCAATGCTGTGATCTCTGCTTACTGTAACCTCCATCTCCCAGGTTCAAGCGATTCTCCTACCTCAGCCTCCCTAGTAGCTGGGATTACAGGCGCGAACCGCTATGCCTGGCTAATTTTTTTGTATTTTTAGTAGAGACAGGGTTTCGCCGTGTTGGCCAGGCTGGTCTTGAACTCCTGGCCTCGGGTGATCTGCCTACTTTGGCCTCCCAAAGCATTGGGATTACAGGTGTGAGCCACACCTGTACTCTCAATACAACAGCTAGAACAGTCCTTTTACAGTGGAATTCAGATCTTGTTTACCCCTCTGTTCAAACTCTGTGTGGCTTTCTGTTTTCTACATGATCTGCCCCCCTACTACCTGTCTCTCTGTGCTTCCTGCTACTCTTCTGCTTTTACTTCTCTGTATAAACACTGAGCTTGTGGTGTTTCCTTTAACATGCCAGGCATGCTTGACCCTGTCCTATCTCTGGGCCTTGCTGTTCCCTCTGCCTGGAACATTCTTCCTCTGGCGTCTGCATGGCTCATTGTCTCACTGCTTTGGATTGAGGCTCAAAAATCACCTTATCAAAAGCGGCTCCAGGGTGCTCTGCGTGAAATATATCCTCAACTCATTTCCTATTTGATGTCTGACTCCCCTACTCTTCTTCACTAAAACGTAAGCTCCATAAGGGAAGGGATTTTGTCTGTTTTGTTCTGTTGTATCCCTAAATACCTAGAAAGTGCTCAGTAAATATTTGTTGGTTGAATGACTAAATCAACCTGTTACTGAATCAGTCAATGTCCTCTGTAGGAGGGACTTCTCATACCAGTGGTGCCTATCTATGTTAGCTGGTGTAGGGAGGGATGTGGTCAGAATGGCTCTGTCTGTGTGGAATAGTTTTGCTTAGCATAATCCCAGCAGGCTCCTATTGGGGTTAAGACACAGTTTTAGCCTTATTAGTATCACTCTTTAATCATAAAGTCAGAAGGTGTTAAAATTGGAAGAGATCTGGGAAACTATTTGGTCTGCTTTTCTCATTATTGATGTGAGAATAACAGAGCCTAGAGAAAGTAAGTTAATTACTCACAATCATAAAGCTGTACAGGTCAATCTGAAATTAGGCTTCTGACGTCAGACTCTGTAGTCTTTTCTACATGTGTTCTCCCCTGCCTGAGACAGTTCATGGGCTTTCAGGTTTGACAATTTTCTCTCCAGTCTCTAAACAGGAGCTTTTATCTGGACATTCTAGGTTAGCCTAGATGGACGATGACCCTGTGATGTGTGGGGAATCCCAAAGGTTGACCACTGTGAATATGAACTACCCTAGATGTGTCAGGAACACCGCAGGCACACTCACTCCTCCATTTGCTGGAGCCATGTAGGGTAGAAAGGAAACCCAAATCAAGACCATTTGCTGCTTCAGTTCCTTTATTGCATGTGGCAGTCCAATGTGTCTCCATTTAAACTCGGATTGTTTGATGACTGGTCAGACCAGCTGCAGGCCCTTTGGGCCAGAAGTTTTGATCTCATGTTGGGGGCCGCACCGGGGGTGGTGGAGAATGAAAGAACACACACAAAGACAAAGACACACAGAGAACATGGCGGCCGCACTCAGAGCCTCCGCCTCACTTTATTTATACTCCATAAACCTCACGTCAGCAGAAAGAATGCAATGCAAAACAAACTTTCTTTTCCCACATGTAACCTTCTACTCAGTGCCTTGTTTCTATATTCTTTCTTATTTACCCGCCCTCTTGGCGCCTACGGGAGTTCATTAAAAGTTCAGTTGGAGATACTGTCCTTGAGCCCTATCTATTCTCAGCATACTGTTTTCAAAGGCCCCTGCATTTCCCCCCTTTTAATTTTGTTTTGCCTCAATCCTAAAAAGGTAGCCCATATTTGTTCCTGTGTTTTCTTTTGTTTTTGGTGGTGACGGAGGGAGCATCGAATCACCAAAAGAAGTAGACCCAAACCAAGTGCCCAAAGCAATATACTTCCAGAGATTGTAGAAATCCATGTTTTTATCTGACCCATGGGTTAAAGGCAGCAAGGCATTGACCCAGCTCCTGCAAGGTTACAGTTCCAGACAGCGTATGTAATTGTTGTCGAAATGCTTCGGAAATGTTCTGAGTGAGCTCTTGAATGTCCAAACTAATATTTTTATGGCCAATTAATAATTTTCGGATTACAGTCCAATTTTGAGAGAT
>NW_012110408.1:5202-5772 GCF_000951045.1 Mandrillus leucophaeus | reverse complement strand
TCCGCCTCACTTTATTTATACTCCATAAACCCCACGTCAGCAGAAAGAATGCAATGCAAAATAAACTTTCTTTTCCCACATGTAACCTTCTACTCAGTTCCTTGTTTCTATGCTCTTCTTAATCTGCCCACCTTCTTGGCGCCTACGGGAGTTCATTAAAAGTTCAATTGGAGATACTGTCCTTGAGCCCTATCTATTCTCAGCATACTGTTTTCAAAGGCCCCTGCATTTCCCCCTTTTTGTTTTGTTTTGCCTCAATCCTAAAAAGGTAGCCTATATTTGTTCCTGTGATTTCTTTTGTTTTTGGAGGCAACAGAGGGAGCATCGGATCACCAAAAGAAGTAGACCCAATCCGAGTGCCCAAAACAATATACTTCCAGAGATTGTAGAAATCCATGTTTTCATCTGGGTCCATGGGTTAAAGGCAGCAAGGCGCTGACCCAGCTCTTGCAGGGTTACGGTTCCGGACAACACGTGTAATTGTTGTCGAAATGCTTCAGAAATGTTCTGAGTGAGCTCTTGGATGTCCAAACTAATATTTTTATGGCCTACTAATAATTTTCAGATTAT
>NW_012110408.1:3925-5152 GCF_000951045.1 Mandrillus leucophaeus | reverse complement strand
GTAGGGCTTACGGACACAAGCAATAATATATCAGGAGGTATTTCGATATAACTGAATATGAAAGGAGTTAGTTGGGTTAGAAAGATTAAGGGACATATTCCCCACAAAAGTGCTAATGGCATCGCCTGCAGCTAACAACTTCCAAAGATGACTCTGTACTTCAGGCCTCCTTCACGCCATACCAAGGTTTCATTACTGTTAGCAGCAATACTTTTATTTACCCAGTGTCATTTCAAAGGTATGTGACTAAATTTTATTTGAAAATCACCATGCACACTCCAATCAGTTATTTACATTCCATTGTATTCTAATAAAATCCGTGGTTTAGTTCCCCGACATTGTTGTCACTCCAGCACCTCAATATTAGGAGAAACCTCTAGAATAGGACAAAAAAGTAAAGAACTAGGAATAGTTTCATTACTATATATAGTATGATTATATTAAAAGCTTCTAGTTACAAAAATAACAGTATTAGCAGCCACATGACTATGATTATAACGAACAGCCCAGGCTTCATGCGATTTTTGGAGACAATGAGAACTATTTCCCATACATATTGGAAGTCCTTCCACTCCAAATTGATATGTGTTGTTTATAATTCCCATTTCCCGTTCTATATTGTATTTGTCTATATAGGGGGACGGCATCCAAGTAGTGTCATTGGTGAAAACCTTAATTTCCGCCACCCCCCAGGCGGCTCCCTGATACAAGTGCGGAAAGGGAATATAAGTCCAATATTCATACAAAGCCTCACTAAGAGAAATAAGTCCCCCGTCGAGGCACATCCAACAAAGGAAGAAATGCATGCTGAATCCAGTTTTCTTTTCAACAGGGTTTCAATCATCTTGTAGGAAACCACTCAGGTCCGCTCCCTGTAAGGACAAGAGCATAGCCCCATCCCTGTTTTAGAACTTGCCCTTGAATATACTTACCTTCTTCATTAGGATACCAAACCTTTAAATTGTCAGCGGGGACTATCACCGAGGGAGGTGAGGAAAGATGGGTTACGGCAGCGGAATCTTGCAATTGTCTCCCTTGATTCAAAAAAAGTAAAAAGAACCTTCAAAATCTGGTTTCTGGGGGGCTCATTTCCCCTTTTTGTTTTGTTTTAATAGTTGAGTTTTTAAAGTTAAATTTGCGCGCTCAATGATGGCTTGACCTTGACTGTTGCCCGGGATACCGATGATATGTTGAATATTGTATTGCTGTAAGAAAACTTGTAATTTA
>NW_012110408.1:454-1708 GCF_000951045.1 Mandrillus leucophaeus | reverse complement strand
GTTAAATTTTTTCTGTGGCAATATTAAGTGAGTAGAAAGAAAGCTGAGTTTGTAATGATATAAAAGCATCTTGCTGCTTTTCTCTGGTAGGTGCACCAAGAAGAATGTCATCCATATAATGATATAAAAGAACAGAAGGATGACACTTTCGAACAGGATCCAAAGCCCTATGGACAAATTCTTGACACAAGATAGGGATGTTTAACATACCTTGAGGTAAAACTTTCCATTGATACCGAGGGCTATTAAGTATACCCTGAGAAAGAAGCTTCTACTGATATTTTTGAATAGGTTGTCCATTATTATTTTTAAGAATAATAAAGGCAAACTTTTTACAATCTTGAGGTTATAATGGAATAGAGAAAAAACAACTTTTGAGATCTATGACCATTAATTTTTAACTTTGTGGGATAAGGGCAGGATTAGGAAGACCAGGCTGTAAACTTTCCCTAGGTTTAATGTAAACATTTATAGTTTTAAGACAAGACAAAGACGGGAATTCCATGCAGAAATATGTGGCTTTATATTCCTCTCGGCCATTTGTTTTTTGACTTACTCTTTTAAAGTCCTAAGTATTTCTTTAATAATGGTCACTGTTTCACCTAAATAGGAGTGGTGGCTATGAGTTTAAAGGATTGTAGCCCATTTTGAACATCATATTTTTGGCAGCTGAGGAAATATGAGGAATGTTTAAAAAAGCAGCAAATTGTTGTGAAAGATCTTGTTCCCAAAAATTAATATTGATAGGAACAATATAAAAAAACACTTGACCTTGTTGACCTTTAGGACCGACACAGGTTAAAGGTTCTACGTTTTGATAAACCACAGAAGCAGCACCCAAGCCAGTGAGTATAACTGAAACTTGTCTTTTTTCCCATTGTATAGGCCACTAATTTAAACAAATGATAGACATATTCACCCCCGTATCAATTAACTCTTTAAAAACTATTCCATTAATGTGCAATGAACATAAGGGCTTTTGATTAGAAAATAAAGTTTCCCAAAAAACAGTTTTTTCTGTGCTACCAAACCCTCCCTATTGAGAATACATTCCCCTGCCTCAAGGTGTATAAATTGTGAAATTTGTACCATAACAAGAATTTTATTAGTAACATCAAGATCAATGATTTCTGGAATCATCATTAACTTCCGTATAGCACTGTTGTTTTGACCTAACAGAAGTCCTACTTGTCCTTTTGGCAAAGGGCCACACACTCTAATAGCTAATTTATATACTCCTCTATTAGGAGACAA
>NW_012110408.1:0-404 GCF_000951045.1 Mandrillus leucophaeus | reverse complement strand
TAACACAAGTTTTAATATATTTATCTAAATTGGCCCCATTGGCCTTTAATGATTTTAACAATTTTTAACAGTCAGCATAGGCATTTTTAAAAGACAATGTTTGTGGCAAAATTTTTGAAGCAAGGCCAGCACCCATAATTTTGAAGACAACATCCTGAAGACGGGCTACGAAATCTGGACATGATTCATTTGTGCCCTGTAAAATCTTCACAGAGGAAAGGGAAGATTTTCCTGTTATCTCTACCTTATTTCAGGCCCTCAAAAACAAAGTCTTGATTTGAGTAAAGGCAACATCATCTAGACCAGCCTGAGCATAAAGAGTAGCATATTGGCCCGTGCCTGTGAATTGTTCCTCAGTGGGTCCAGGGGGATCACACATAACATTTTTCCTAGCCTGTACATGC
>NW_012110407.1:0-6311 GCF_000951045.1 Mandrillus leucophaeus | reverse complement strand
AACCCTAACCCGAACCCTAAACCCTAACCCTAACCCTAACCCTAACCCTAACCCTAACCCTAACCCCTAACCCTAACTCTAACCCCTAACCCTAACCCTAACCCAACCCTAACCGTAACCCCTAACCCTAACCCTAACCCTACCCTAACCCTAACCCCTAACCCTAACCCTAACCCTAACCCCTAACCCTAACCCTGATCAAACCGGATCAGACCGGTTCAAACCGGTTGTGACCGGATCGAATCGGTTTTGAGGGGATCAAATCGGATCAGACAGGATGAAGCCAGATCAGACCGGTTTTGACCGGATCAAACTGGATCAGAACGGTTCAAACCGATTTTGACCGGATAAGACCGGATCACACCGGATCAGACTGGTTCAAACCGGTTTTGACAGGATCGAACCGGTTTTGACCGGTTCAGACAGGATCAGACCGGTTCAAATCGGTTTTGACAGGATCGAAACGGTTTTGACCGGATCAAACCGGATCAGACTGGATCAAACTAGATCAAACCGGATGAAACCGGATCAGATGGGTTCAGTCCGTTTCAGACCGGATCAGACTGGATCAAACTAGATCAAACCGGATGAAACCGGATCAGATGGGTTCAGTCCGTTTCAGACCAGATCAGACTGGATCAAACTAGATCAAACCGGATGAAACCGGATCAGATGGCTTCAGTCCGTTTCAGACCGGATCAGAGCGGTTCAAACCAGTTTTGCTCGGCTCACACCGGATTAAACCGGATCAAACCGGATCAGACCGGTTCAAAACCGTTTTGACCACGTCAGACTGGATCAAACCGGTTTTGACCGGATCGAAGAGGTTTTGACCGGATCAAACCGCATCAGACCGGATGGAACCGGATCAGACCGGATCAAACCAGATCAGACCGGATCGAACCAGTTTTGACCAGCTCAGACCGGATCAGACCGGTTCAAACCGGTTTTGACCAGATCGAAACGGTTTTGGCCAGATCAAACCGGACGAGACCAGATCAAACCGTATAAAACCGGATCAGACCGTTTCAAACCAATTTTGACCGGATCAGACGGGATCAAACCGGTTTTCACCGGATCGAAACGGTTTTGACCAGATCGAAGCGGTTTTGACCGGCTCAGACCGGATCAGATCCGTTCAAACCGGTTTTGACAGGATCGAACCGGTTTTGACTGGATCGGACCGGATCGAACCGGATCAAAGCGAATGAGACCGGATCAAACCGGATCAGACCGGATCAAACCAATTCAAGCCGGTTTTGATCGGATCAGACCGGATCAAACCGGATCTGAGTGATTCAAGCTGGTTGTGACCGCATCAGACCGGATAAAAGCGGATCAGACCGGATCAGACCGGATTCAAGCGGATCAGACCGGATCAGACAGGATCAGAATGGATGCGACCAGATCAAATCGGATCAGCCTGGATCAAACCGTATCAGACCATTTGAAACCAGTTTCGACCGTATCAAAGCGGATCAGACTGGTTCAAACCCCTTTTGACCGAATCCAACCGGGTTTGACCGGTTCGGACCGCTTCAGACCGGATCAGACTGGTTGAAACCGATTTTGACCGGATCAAACCGGATCAAACTGGATGAAACCGGATCAGAACGATTCAAACCGATTTTGACCGGATCGAACTGGTTTTGACCGGATCAAACCGGATCAGACCGGTTGAAACCCGTTTTGACCGGATCGAACCGGTTTTGACCGGATGAGACCGGATCAAAGCGGATCAGACCGGATCAGACCGGATCAAACCGGGTCAGACCGGATGAAACCGGTTGTGAACGTATGGAACCGGATTTGAACGGATGAAACCGGATCAGACAGGACTAAATTGGAACAAACCGGATCAGACCGGTACAGACAGGATCAGCCTGGTTCAAGCTGGTTGTGACCGGATCAAACCGGATCAGAGCGGATCAGACTGGAACAAACCGAATCAAACCGGTTCGAACCGGTTTTGACCGGATCAGACCAGATCAAACCGGATCAGAACGGATCAGACCGGTTCAAACTGGTTTTGACCGGATCGAACGGATTTTGACCTCTCAAACCGGATCAGACCAGTTGAAACCGGTTTTGACTGGATCGAAGCGGTTTTGAGCGGATCAAACCGGATCAGACCGGATGAAGCCGAATCAGACCGGTAGACACCGTTTCAAACCGGATCAGACCGGTTCAAACCGATTTTGACCGGATCAGACCGGATCAAACCAGATCAGACAGGATCAGACCGGATCAAACCGGATCAGACAGGTTCACACCGGTTTTGACCGCATCAAACCGAATGAAACCGGATCAGACCGGTTCAGACCGTTTCAGACCGCATCAGAGCGGTTTAAACCGATTTTCCTCGGATCAGACCGAAACAAACCGGATGAGACCGGTTCAAACCGGTTTTGACTGTGTCAGACCGGATCAAACTGGTTTGGACTGGATCGAACCGGATCAGACCGGATCAAACGGGGTGAGACCGAATCAAACCGGATCAAACCGGATCAGACCGCTTCGAACCAGTTTTGACTGACTCAGACTGGATCAGACCGGTTCAAAACGGTTTTGACCAGATCGAAATGGTTTTGACCGGATCAAACTGGATGAGACCAGATCAAACCGTATAAAACCGGATTGGACCGGTTCAAACAGGTTTTGACCGGATCAGAGCAGATCAAACCGGTTTTCACCGGATCGAACCGGTTTTGACCGGATCGAACCGGTTTTAACTGGCTCAGACCGGATCAGACCGGTTCAAACCGGTTTTGACCAGATCGAAGCAGTTTTGCCAGGATCGAACCGGATCAGACTGGATCAACCCGGTTGTGACCGAATCAGACCGGATCAAACCGGATCAGACCGGATCAGAACGGATGCAATCGGATCAAACCGGATCAGACCAGTTCAAACCGGTTTTGACCGGATAAAAACCGGATCAGACCGTTTCAAACCGCTTTTGACCGGATCCAACCGGTTTTGACCGGTTCAGACCGTTTCAGACCGGATCAGAAAGTTTCAAACCGGTTTTGGCCGAATCGAACCGGCTTTGACCGGATCAAACCGGATCAGACTGGTTCAAACCGCTTTTGACCGGAAACAACCGGTTTTGACTGGATCAAATCGGATCAAACCGGATCACAACGGTTCAAACCGTTTTTGACCGGATCGAACCGGTTTTCACCGGATCAAACCGGATCAGACCGGTTCAAATCGGTTTTGACCGGATCGAACCGGTTTTGACCGGAAAAGACCAGATCAAAGCGGATCAGATCGGATCAGACCGGATCAAACCGGGTCAGACGGGATGAAACTGGTTGTGAACGTATGGAACCGGTTTTGACCGGTTGAAACTGGATCAGACAGGACAAAAGCGGATGAAACCGGATCAGACCGGTTCAGACCGGATCATACTGGTTCAAGCTGGTTATGATCGGATCAAACAAGATCAGACCGGATCACACCGAATCAGACCGGATCAGACCGGATCAGACCGGATCATACCGGATCAGAATGGTTCAAACCGGTTTTGACCGGATCAAACTGGATCAGCCCAGATCAAACCGGATCAAACTGGATCAGACCGGTTCAAACTGCTTTTGACCAGATCGACCGGTTTTGACCGGATCAAACCGGATCAGCCCGGATAAAACCGGATCAAACCAGATGAGACCGCTTCAAACCGGATGAGACCGGAGGAAACCGGATTAGACCGGTTCAGACAGTTTCAGACCGGATTAAAGGGTTCAAACCGGTTTTGTCCATATCAGACCAGATCAAACCGGATCAAACCAGATCACACTGGTTGAGACTGGAACAGACCAGTTCAAACCGGTTTTGACAGGATCAGAGCAGATCAAACCGGATCAGATCGGATGAAACCGGATCACACCGATTCAAACAGGATCAGACCGGATCAAACCGGATTAGACTGGTTCAAGCCAGTTGTGACCGGATCAGACCGGATCAAACCGGATCAGACTGGTTCAAGCCGATTGTGACCGGATCAGACCGGATCAAACCGGATGAGACTGGTTAAAACTGTTTGTGACTGGATCACACCGGATCAAACCGGATCAGACTGGTTCGAGCCGGTTGTGACCGGATCAGACCGGATCAAACCGGATCAGACCGGATCAAACCGGTTCAAAACGATTTTGCCTGGATCGGACGGGATCACACCAGATCAGTCCGGTTGAAACTGGTTTTGACCGGATCGAACCGGTTTTGACCGGATCAGCCCGAATCGAACCGGATCAAACCGGATCAGACCGAATCAAAACGGATCAGACTGGTTCAAGCCGGTTGTGACCGGATCAGACCGGATCAAACTGGATCAGACCGGATCAGACCCGATCAAACTGATTCAAACCGGTTTTGACCGGACCAGATCGGATAAAACCGGATCAGAGCGAATCAGACCGGATCAGACCAAATCAGACCGGATCAGACTGAATTAGACCGGAACAAACCCGATCAGACCGGATGAGACCGGATCAGACCGATTCAGACCGTTTCACACCGGATCAGACCGGTTAAAACCGCTCTTGACCGGATCGAAGCTGTTTTGAACGGATCAAACCGATTTTGACCGGATCAAACCGGATCAGACCGGATGAAACCGGATCAGACCCCTTCAGACCGTTTCAGACAGGATCAGACCGGTTCAAACCGATTCTCCCCGGATCAGACCGGACCAAACATGATCAAACCGGATCAGACCGGTTGAAACCGGTTTTGACCGGATCGAACCGCTTTTGAGCGGATCAAACCGGATCAGACCGGATGAAACCGGATCACACAGGTTCAGACCGTTTCAAATCGAATCAGACCGCTTCAAACCGATTTCGACCGGATCAGACCGGATCAAGCCGCATCAGACCGGTTCAAACCGGTTTTGAACGGATCGAACCGGTTTTGACCGGATCAAGCGAGTTCAGACCGGTTCCAACCGGCTGTGACCGGATCAAACTGGATCAGACCGGTTCAAACCGATTTCGATTGGATCAGACCAGAGCAAACCGGATTAGACCGGATGACACCGGAGAAAACCGGATCAGATCGGTTCAGACCGGATCAGACTGGATCAAACCCGGTTCAGACAGTTTGAAACCGGTTTTGACCGGACCAGACCGGATCAAACGGGATCAGACCGGATAAAACCGTATGAGACCGATTCAAACCGGATCAGACCGGATCAGAGAGATTCAAACCGGTGTTCACCGGATCGAACCGGTTTTGACTGCATCGAACCGGTTTTGACCGGATGAGACCGTATCAAACCAGTGTTGACCGGATCGAACCGGTTTTGACCGGAACAAACCGGATCGGACCAGATCACACCGGATGAAACTGGATCAGACCGGTTCAGACCGGATGAAATCGGATCAGACCGGTTCAAAACGGTTTTGACCAGATCGAACCGGATCAGATCAGTTCAAACGGGATCAGACCAGACCGAACCGTTTTTGACCGGATCAAACAGGATCAGACCGGATCAAACCGGATCAGCCGGGTTCAGACCGTTTCATACCGGATCAGACCGCACCAAATCGGATGAGACCGGATCAAACCGGATCACACCGGATCAAACCGGTTTTGACCGGATCGAACCGGTTTTGACCAGATCAAACAGGATCAGACCAGTTCAAACCTGTTTTGACTGGATCAAATCGGTTTTGACCGGATCAAACCGGTTCAGATGGTTAAAACCGGTTTTAACCGGATCAAACTGGATTACACTGGTTGAGACCGGATCAGACCGATTCAAACCGGTTTTGACCGGATGACAACGGATCAAACCGGATGGAACCGGAGCAAACCGGATCAGACCCATTCAAACCGGATCAGACCGGATCAGAGCGGATGAAACCGGTTTTGACCGGATCGAACCGGTTTTGAAGGATCAAACCGGATCAGACCGGATCAAACCGGATAAGACCGGTTGAAACTGGTTTTGACCGGATCGAATCGGTTTTGACCGGATCAAACCGGGTAAGTCACTATCAAAAAGAATCAGACCGGTTCAGACCGTTTTACACCGGATAACACCGGTTCAAACCGATTTTGAACGACTCAGACTGGATCAAACCGGTTCAGAACGGTTCAAACCGGTTCTGACCTGATCAAACCGGTTTTGACGGAATCAAACCGGTTTCGATCGGATCAAATCGGGTCACACTGGTTGAGAAAAGATCAGACCGGTTCAAACCGGTTTAGACCGGATCAGACTGGGTAAAACCGGATCAGACCGGATGAAACCGGATCAGACCGATTCAAACCGGATCAGACCGGATAAAATGGGATCAATC